>NC_067479.1:76029872-76107372 GCF_947179515.1 Apodemus sylvaticus | reverse complement strand
CATAATGAAATGTTAGGGAGCCTTTGAAGCCCTGGAGATGAAAAATCAAGAAAGAGTATGTCTGAAAATTTAGTTTCCAGTTGCTGTGACCAATCACCATGACCAAAAGCAAGTTGAGGAGGAAGGGGTGATTTCCCTTAGACTTCCCCATCATAGTACATCACCAAAGGAAATCAGGATAGGAATTCAAACAGGGCAGAACCCTAGAGGCAGGAGCTGATGCAGAGGTCATGGAGGAGTGCTACTTACTGGCTTACTCAGCCTGCTTTCTTATAGACCCAGAACCACCAGCCCAGGGACAGCACTGCCCATTGCTTCAGGGCCCTGCTGCGGAAGGTTGCAGTCTTCCATGTCTGGACAGCTCTCTTGAGTTTGGAGCAAGATGGAAAATTCCCTTTTCTTAGCAGGGCTTCCTTTTCTCTGCCAGACCTGGAAAGCCCAACCCCCGCATCTTTTACCTAAGGAATGGCATATAGTCCTTGGTGAGGTTCAACTTTCTTTCTCCCAATAAAAAAACCTGCTCAGCAAGCACCTAGAATTCCTGGAATGCCTCTCCATGCAAATGAGGCATTGCTAGCACCCTAAGCTTCAACCAGTGAGTGGTACATAACCACTCTGGAAATCCCTATCCACTTCCCATAAACTATATATCACCCGAAATAAAGTTGAGCTGCCTCTGTAAAGCTGATCCTGAAAGTCTGTCATTTCCATAGTACTCACAGGTCAGCTGAACCCTTGTTCCCTTTGTCCACGTGGGTCAGTAGCCAACAGCCGCTGGGGAGAAGGGAGGACCACAACCCACCATGGGCTGGACCATCCCCCATCGACCACTAACTGAAAAAATGCCTTACAGCTGGAGCTCATGGAGACATTTCCAACTGAGGCTCCTTCCTCTCTGATGACTCTAGTTTGTGTCAAATGGACACAAAACCAGCCTGTACAGGGGCCAGTAGGTTTCCTTGGACACACTGGTTGCTCTTCTCTCACAAATGGCCTGGAACCTTGTGTGTGCCACAGACTTAGCAAGTACCTTTGCCCTGATGAACGAGCCTGCCTTCATCTTAGGACTGAAAGCCATCTTTTAGATGACAACAAACTAAGTTCATTTCTGTTTATGATTAAACTGCTCATAATTGAGCTAGGCTCCTTCTGGGTAACCTTGACTCAAGTGGTTCTGTACTGCCTCTTTCAGAATTCAGCAACCATGTCTTTGTTACAAAATCATCTTGAAACTCTTGTTTCAATTGTTATGGCCACCTGTTGCCACAACTACATTGTTACAACCACCTTGCAATCATGTCTTTGCTTCAGGAGGTCCTTATGACTAACTTGCTATACTTAGGTGCTAATCCTGAGGCTCCCACCTATTTTACCTGCCAACCCCCCCATTTGGAAACCCCATACCCCTGAACTATAAAATCTGTGTCATACTCATTTATAATGCTAATCTTTCAAACCCCAACTTAGGGGAGGCAGCCCGAGTACAGGAATAAAAAGGCTTACTTCAATTAATTGTTTGCTTTAATTAATTTGACCATGATGAGTGGGGTTGGTGGTTTTTCTCCTCCCATCTTTGGGATTAACAGCCCTAAATAAGGGCTCTGGCAGCTTCCTCTTTGCTTACAGTACAGTTAATCTGATCAAAAGAGACTGGCATGAGTTAGGGATGTGACTCACAACAGTGAGCTGCTACTTAGCATGAATTCATCCCAACCCTATAGAGCAGAGCTGGAATTGGACTCATTTTGTAACAGTTGATTTTGTTCTCTGACCTTTGGATAAAAAACTTTATTTGACCTGATTAATTTTTTAAGAATGTTGTGACTCGTCTTCAGCTTGCACCTACTGCAGAGAATGGAATCTATCTCTAAAAGGAAACAAGCCTTTTCCATTAAGGTTCAATCCCATGGAATAGGTTTGGGTACCTGACTAGAGGACCACGCCTGTGATGACAGGTTTACCTTAAGATAATGTTTTTCCCCTTCCCAGAACCCTGGTGCAGTGCCTAGGAGCTACCAAGAAGTTCCCTCGGGTGCAATTATTTCCCTTCCCTTCCCTTCCCTTCCCTTCCCTTCCCTTCCCTTCCCTTCCCTCCCCTCCCCTCCCCTCCCCTCCCCTCCCCTCCCCTCCCCTCCCCTTTCCTGTTCTTTTACCTTCCCTTCCTCTCCTCACCCTCTCTCCTCACCCCTCCCTCCTCTCTCTCTCCAAATATTTATGTATTTTTATTCTATGTATGTTGATAAACTGAGAACCACTCACATCATGGAACCAGGAGCTTCCCTGGTTCCTTCAATGACTCAGTGACAACAGCTCTGCCATCACTGACAGCCAGTGTGACACACTTGTTCTACCTTTGATATATTTCCCCTGCACTTGCTCCATCCCTCCCCACCCCCATTAAGCCCACGACCTGGTCTGCTGCCACCTGCATCCTCACTCAGAGCAGCCACTTTGTGTCCCCTCTTCCCCCAATAAGTCTCTTGTGTGAGGTTTGCTTCATGGTGTGAGTTTGTGGTATTCCTTGGCCCAACACTCCCCACGCCCCCACCCCTGACTGCCAAGATACCCCTTTGGCACAAAACCCTTTCAATATGTATGCATTTTTACCTACATGTATGCCAGTGCACCACATGCATGCCAGGTGCTCACAGAGACCAGAAGAGGGGGTTGGATCCCGTGGAACTGGAGTTATATCCCTGGCTGTGACCTGTTATGAGGGTGCTGGGACCAGAACTCTTTAAGATCAACAAGCACTCATAACCATTGAGCCATCTCTCCAGGCCCTGCTCTTTGCTTTTGGATGGTGGCCAGTGCCTGGGCATGCTTTCAAAATGCTGTATACATGATCTGGAATTACTAACTCTTTTTCTAAAGGTCCCCCCCCCTCCCCCCCCCCACACACACAGTGTGTGGCTGCCAGGTGGCTACAGAGGCCTTATCTTAAGGAACCAAAGTTACTTTCCTTTTCCATTCTTCTCTTCCCTTGCAGGCAGCCATGAGATTTCATGGCACACCTGCCCTGGGGTTTTTCTTTCAACCTCTTAACAAATCCTTAAGCTTCTGTTCTTTGTCCTTGATCTTCTGTTCGTGTCTATTCTTAAGTTCTTTTATTAATGAAACTAAGAGCCCCGGGAGGGAAATCCTATTCCCCAGGCACCATACGATTATTCTGCTCAGACACTCCGGAGATGTTAGTAATGCTTTGTGCTGACTAGCTCCTGTCAACTTGCTACAAGTGAAAGGTCATTGAAGAGGAGAAAACTCTAAGATTGAGAAAATGCCTCCATAAGGTTGGGCTTCAGGCAAGCCCGTACGTAGAGAAGTTTCTAAGTTGGTGATTGATGCGGGAGGGCCCAGTGCATTGTGGGTGGTGCCATCCCTGGGTTGATGGTCCTGGGTTCTTTAAAAAAGCAGGATGAGCAAGCCATGGGGAGCAAGCCAGTAAGCAGCACCCTCCATGGCCTCTGTGTCAGCTCCTGCTGCCTGGTTCCTGCCTTTAGTAATGGACTATAATACGGAAATGTAAGACAAAGATTCCCATAACTTGCTTTGGCCATGGTATTTTATCGTGGTAACAGTAACCTTAAGACACAAGTCGTTCCTGCCTCTGACTTCATTTACTGGCAGAGAAGACAAGCTTGTCCTACCCAGCCACTAGCATCATCATCAGCGCACTGCTAGTGCTGATGTGATGATCACTGCTTTAATGATGTTTTCCAACACTAAGGGTGGTGGGCTTTGCAGAACCATATTATTAATTTAAAATCCTATATTAGATTTATCTTATGCATTTCCCTATTGGCTTTGAACTTTGGCTTTTAAAAAAAATTACATGTATTTATTTACTTGTATGAGGGCATGCATGTACCATAGTGCGGGTGTGGAGGGCTCTTTCCTTTCTTTATCTAGAGCTTGGGTATTGAAATCAGGTTGTCACACTTGGTGGCAAGTATCCTAACCCACTGAGCCATCTTGCTGACACATCCTATTTACTTACTTACTTACTTACCTTATTTGACTTAGTGTGCTAAGGGGTTGAATCTAGAGTCACCCTCTTGGTAACCAAGCACCCTATCACAGATCAATTTCAGTCCAGAACTTTATCATTCCAGTAACAAAATATGTTGCAAAAGGAAAACAAATCAGATGTATTCAGCTGTCCTGCGATGGGAATGCCAGGAAACGTGTGCATATGTGCCGAGCCCTAGAAGGTTATCTGGTCAATGGTAGACTTTGTCCTTAATTAGCGGAGTTTTTCCACAGAAGCCAGATGTGATACACACTTGTAATTCAGATATCTGAGAGGTAGAGACATGTGCGTTGGGAGTTCAAGGCTGTTCAAAGTCAATGCTGTGATAAAACACCACGACCAGGTTTTATTGGGGCTTACAGCTCCCGAGGACTAGAATCCACGATGGCAGATGTTACAATGAGGTGGCACTTCATTGGGGATGTGGCTCACTGCTGCGTTTGCCTAGACCCTGAAATCCCTCCTTAGCTCTGAAAGACGATGTCCCATGAGACAGCATTGCTACTTGCTAAAATGGTGGTGATAAAGAAGACCGATATTAACAAGTGCTGACACAGATGTCAAGAAACGTGCATTCCTTGTTGCTAGCAGGACTGTGAGATGGTTTGGCCATTTTAGAAAGCAGGTTGGTAGTTCTCCAATGTTTAGCACAAGTTGCAGGAGAGATGACACGGTGGGCTAAGAGTATTGGCTGCTCCTCCAGAGGACTTAGGTTCAAATCCCAGCACAGAAACAACATTTCATAACCATCTTTAACTATGCCTTTAATCTGTTCTGGACTCTGGGGGCACTTTTAGAATGTGGTACAAAAACCCATAGATATAAAATAAAAATAAAGCTCAGCACAAGGTCAGTTCTTAGCTACATCTTTTTAGTTTCCTGGGCAGGTAACTATGGGTCAATGTGCTAAGCTGAGCTGAGTCAAAGATGCACCAAACCAGATAGAAAAGAATTTCAGAAGATTGCCCTGGCCATAGCAATATAATGTGTTTAATGGGTTCAAGGGCACCTTTGGGAAAATATCCCCATGCTTATTGTATTATTGTGGCTGCTATATTTCATCCCGGAGTTAAATGAAGTGAGAGATGAGAGGCTTATGAGTAAAAACTTGCCCGTATATTTTATGTTTTCTTTTTCTTTCTAAGACTGTTCTATTTCTAAGGTTCATATACTTCAATATTTGGTTCCCAGTTGTTAGAGTATTTAGGAAGGATTAGGAGGTGTGGCCTGCTGAAGGAAGTGTGTCACTGGGGGTGGTCTTCCGGGTTTTACAAGTCTTGCCAGCTCCAGGTTCACTTTCTCTCATCTTCATCTTGCAGATCAGAAGTAAGTGCTCAGCTACTGCCCCAGGTCTGTGCTTGCCTGCCTGCTGCTGTCCCTGCCTGCAGCTGTCCCTGCCTGCAGCTGTCCCTGCCTGCTGCTGTCCCTGCCTGCTGCTGTCCCTGCCTGCAGCTGTCCCTGCCTGCTGCTGTCCCTGCCTGCAGCTGTCCCTGCCTGCTGCTGTCCCTGCCTGCAGCTGTCCCTGCCTGCTGCTGTCCCTGCCTGCAGCTGTCCCTGCCTGCAGCTGTCCCTGCCTGCTGCTGTCCCTACCTGCAACTGTGCTCTCCACCATGGCCATCACAGATTAACCCTTTGAAGCTGTAAGCAATGGCAACCTTAACTAAGGCAAGGACCCAAGTTCAATCTCTGCACTCCATGGTAGGAGAGAAACAACTGGAGAAAGTTTTCCTCTGATCTCCACATGTGTGCCATGGCGTACGCACGCACGCACGCACGCACGCACACACACACACCTGCAATCAAAATGTACACAGAACAACAACAACAATAATAAATTTAAAAAAGAATTCCAACACAATGAACATTCATTAAGGCCTTATTCTTTTTCCAGCTTTAAACCCACATTTTCTAAAACATTGCCCTGAACACCATTCTTCATAAAAGTCACTTCTGAATCAGTTATACATCCCCAGTGGTTCCTGGCTTTGCTTTATCAGATTATTATTCCATTAATGACACCTCTGGAACCACTCACTAAAAAAAAGGAAAAAGAAAGTAAGGGTGAGAAGAGAAACGGCTTAGTGATTAAGAATATTGGTGGTGGTGGTGGTGACAGTGCACACACCTTTAATCTCAGCACTCAGGAGGCAGAAGCAGATGGACCTCTAAGTTCAAGGCCAGCCTGCCTTATAGAGCAAGTTCCAGGACAGCCAGGGCTACACAGAGAAACCCTGTCTTAAAAAACAAACAACAACAACAACAAACAACCAGCCGAACAAACAACAACAAGAGTATTGGCTGCTCCTCCAGAGAATAAGGGTTTGAGTCCCAGCTCCTACATGGTGGTTCACAACAGTCCAGTTCTAGGGGATCCAATCAGTGCCCTTTCCTGGCTTATGGAGGTACCAGGCAAGTACTTGTTGCACAGACGTACAGAACACCCATTCACAGAAAATAAAATTGCACATGTGCACACACAGACACACACAAAGTGAGAAAAGGAGAAAAAGAAAGCAGCCTTTTCAGATGTCATTTGAAAGCCACCCAAATGGCGCATATAGTCACTGCTAAGAGATTTATGGCAAGCCTCCCTTGAGACGCCCATGCCCACACTTGAGTACACCTTATTCTTTCCCCAAGCATCTTACTTTCTCTCAACATCCATGTTTAGAGTTAAAAACATCTATTAGTAGACTGCAACTTCCTTGTGAAGCGCATGCCCATGTTCTCATCAAGCCTTACTCTTCCTCTGACCGCCCCCCCCCCCTCACTTTAAATAACAGCTCCTTTCATACTGGCTCATTGTGAATTCTGCCCCATCATCTGTTTGAAGCCAAGGATCCAGTTTTACCCAAGGCCCCTAAAAGATTAAGAAAACTTCTCAGGCTGCTGTAGGTGACAGTGTGAGGTGTACCTCTGTTCCTGATACTGCTCGTAGGAGATACACAATGCATAAACTAGAACTGTGTGCAACAGAGCATGCCTGAAAAGCCTGTGCTATGCAAATGAGCCCAGGAGGACGTTACAAACTGGCCAGACAGTTTTCGGGAAGGAACTCTGAAAGCAAGCAGTTCTAATTCTTAAACTTGGCTAGGGATCAGAAGTGTACTTGGTGATGAATTAGCTAGAGGCAAAGCGGTCCAGAAGAGAGCGCCCTAGCTCTGTGTCTGGTTTCTTGTTCTCTTCCTCTTTCCCTTTTACACAATCCCTGCTGCCCAACTCATACCTCACCATCTCTTCCCCAGCCTGGAAACTAAATGCTCCCTCCCTCCCTCCTTCCCTCCCTCCCTCCCTCCCTTCTGAATGCTGGAACTAAAGGAATACATCACTGTGCTGGGCATGGATCAAGCATTATATATTTTCCTGCTTAAACTTTGCCTTCTTCATCTTCCTCTTTGTGCCCTCCGAACTCAGCTCTGCACCAAAGGTAGGAGGTCTGATGGGCTCTAGTCTCCATCTCTCCAACACATGTCCCTTTCGCTTCTCCCAGGATCGTACTCCTGAAGACTTCAGAACTGTAGCGAGATTGGGATGTTGGCACAGGGTCCAATTCCCTTAGCTTGGGCTAAGCTCTAGCCATCACCTCTCTCCCCTGAACAGCATTCCTTGCCCACCTCTGTGTGTGAACTAATAACATGTTGCAACTAACAGATAAACAACAACAACAACAACAACAAAAAACCCAACATCATTTAGGGGGCTGGAGAGATGGTTCAGTGGTTAAAAGCGATTACTACTCTTCCACAGGTCCCAAGTTCAATTCCCAACAATCACATAGTGGCTGACAGCCATCTGTGATGAGACCCAATGGTCCCTTCTGGTATGTCTGAAGAGAGTGACATAAAATACATAAAAGTTACATAAAATAATGAATAAATCTTTAAAAAAAATGTGGACTGTATTAATTTAGCACTACTAGCTCCCACTAACCCAAAAGCTAAGGATGCCAACAGATTCTTAGCTTTTCTTGGGCTTTTAGGAAAGCGTTTCCCATGTCTTTGCACCTGTCTCTCTGTTCTGTCCCACTAATGTGTTTTAAGCTTGCTTTGATTTAAGGCTTTCTTTGATCTGTGAAACTATAACACTTGGTGAAACTGTTGCCACGTTGGAACATGGACTTTGGGGTGACTTAAGTCTGTGTGCCCAGGCCATGATCTGCTGCTCTTCCTTTTCCGATGAGATCTACGGGGTTTGCCCTTCTCCCTGCCTCCTTTCCACCGTGGCTCAGGAGAAAACAGTAAGCACAGGCAGCAGGAACCTAGAGCAGGAGAAGGTTGCCCAGGGCCACATCCTGAGATTCTGCCAGAGCCTCTGCCAGCATTTACTGTGTGGAGGTGCGGTGACAGGTTTCTTTTCTCTACCAGTGAAATAATTAAATGGCAGACCAAGTCTGAAAGTCAACCGGGAGACAAGGTTTGCTCAAAGGGGGCACACTTTTTAAAGTTTAAAAGAAAAACATCCCAAGCTGTAAATCTCAGTAGCTGCCCAGGGCAAAAGTGAAAGGAAAACAAAGCTTCTGAGTTAAACTGATTTGGAGGTTAGCCCAGTGGGAGCATGCAGCTTCATAGACTGTGCAAGGAAACCCAAATGGCAGGGGAAAAACACAACAACAACAACACAACAAAAACCAGTAAAAAGGAAAAGTTGGAATGTTCTGAGTTAGGACTAGGCCAGACCTCACCAAGGCATGCCACAAGACCCAGGCTCCTCCCTTCCAGCTCATGTCCTTAGACTGCAGTGCTGGCCTGGCAGGCAGCCGGCCAGCCACACCCAACCCCCCAGCTGCTCACTGCCCTAGGTGTCTTGTTTTGGCAGCCCTGCCCTTGCTCTCTAAGCATCCCCCTCGACTCTCCACATGCAGAGGATCTTCCTAGATGTCCCATAAGGAAGGGAGCACCATAGACTGTTTAAATTTCTATAACCCCCTCACTGCTTTTACCCCCACCCCAAGGTACTGTCCCCAGTCCCATTATGTTGCCGTGGGTGGCCCAAGGGCTGTTAATCCCAAAGATTCAAGGAGAAAAATCACCCACCTAAATCATCATGGGCAAATTAGTTAAAGCAAGCTTCTTAATTGGTGTACACGGGCTGCCTCTTCCTAAGTTGGGGTTTAAGAGGTCAGCCCTGGACATGGGCATGATAAGGGTTTTTTTATAGCTCAGTGGTAGGGGGTTTCCAAATGGGGGATTTGGCAGGCTAATGGGCAGGGTTTCAGGAAGAGCATCTCAAGGTGGTCATAACAAGGCGGTCATAAGAACCTTTCAGAAACAAAGGGAGGCTTGCAAGATAGTCATAACAACTTTTTGAAACAAGTTGGTGTCTTTTGAAACAATGATTGCTGCTTCCTGGAGCAGGCAGTACAGAACCCATTCATAGTTACAGATACAGGTGAGGCATAGCCCAGGCCTTGGGAAACAGGTTTAATCACAAACAGGAATGAGCCTGTTTATTATAAGATGGCTTTTACCCCTAAGATGGAGGTAGACTGGTTGATAAATGCCACTATACTTGGCCCACATTTATTTTCTGCGAATGTTGGATAGGCACATTAAGAAAGGAAGGAGAGTCTACTGAAAAGTAGCTGGACTCTACAGAAAAGAACTTGAAGAGACTGAAGAACTGACTGCTCTTCCAGAGGACCTGGTCTCAGTTCCCAGTATCTACACAGCAGCTCATAGTCTCCAGGCCCAGGGGACCTGATGTTCTCTTTTGACCTGTGTAGGTAAATGCCAATGCCTGCAAACATTTTTTTTTTTTAAATAATTAAGAAAAAAGTTATTGAATAACATTCTGAAGTTTTGAGTCAGGGACTAGAGAATTCTTAATTAGGCTTTTTGGAGAAACGTTTTACCTGTGATGTGTAAAATACTTTTCAATCGTATTTTCAATCAACCGAACCTTGGGGTTGGGTTGATACACACAGAGGGATGTCAAGATCACCGACTTGTTACAGTGAGTACACCTTCATAGGCCTCCGTGTCCTTCGACCTGACCTGCTTTAGCGTGAGACCCAAGAGCTGACTGTAGGAGTAAGGACTGTGGCAGGTTGCAGAGAAACCTGCCAGAGCAACCTTGTAGTTTACTAACTGAGACATTTCAACTTCAGTCCAGCGTTTCAGTAAGGCTGACCTCAGGAGATAGAGGCAGTGACTCAGATGACAGGAGTGGGCAGGAACCTCGCAGGAGCAAGAGAGGTTTGTGGGTGGAATCCATGCGCCAAGAGGTGCACTCAGGGGTGACAGAAGCCGTTTGTTCTGCTAGAGCAGTTTAAAGGGCTGGTTTTCGTGGGCAGTAGTTCATGCAGGAAGTGTCTGGGGGAAGTTCAAGGAACTAGTGATTCCCACTGAGAAATGTGGTTTTTTTAGTCATAACATTTTTATTGTTTATTTTATTAAGATCCAGAAGCAAGGATATTGTGAGAAGCACCAGAGAGACAGAAGAATAGGTCTTTGGTGTCACGTTTTATATAAAATTATATGGATACAAAGGCAACATATATGAATATAGAACCATTTAAAATATAACAACAGAAAAACCCATTCTCCCAGCCAAGTACACATTCTTACTATAGGTGGGCTTACAGTAGATACTGTGTATTTGGAGAACAGTGCTTCAGACGTATGTGTCACTGACTTTCTACCCAGGAACCTGTAAGCGTAGAGAAGACTGTGTGATGAGCACTAACGTGTCTTCTGCCTAACACGTCACCAGTTAACTGTTGGCTACTCACATACTACCTCACCTCAGGCCATTTGAAAATATGTCTCTGCAGGTATCCTGTCAGTTCGTGTTTGAATACTTTGGCGTGCCCCAGCAAGAGTAAGGCTATTCTCTTAGAAAACATCACCGCTGTTTTGTCCACTCTGTAGGATTTTTGTGTCTTATCAAGCTGCCTTACAGTTCTAAATGCTTTCCTTTTTCTTCTCTAGCTTCTGTCTTTTGAAAGCAGAACCTCAGTTGTATATCTAGGCAACCAAGGCAGAACAGTTTTCTTTGAAATACTGGGGGATTAGAAAGATACTGAAAAAGTGTGCCTATGACGTAAGATGCTAGGAAGAATGACAGAAAGGCATCTGTTGCTTAGACAAGGAAGTCTAATATTTCTTTCCTCCCTCAGAGTTCATCTCCACTCTCCTTCTCCAAGGCATTGCCTGGACCCCCTGGCTCCCTTCTCTGCTACTCTAACTCCGATCTGAGTATCTGGAATCAAGTCAACTTGACCATCAATCACACAAAAATTCTGAAAAGGTGATTTTCATTGGCATATATTTATATTGATTGCTTTTATCCTAGGCTTTGTAACTGGCTATCAAGCTAATAGGACAGAGTGGATTGTTGACCAGGATCCCTTACCCGGAAGTTCATGGATTTCTCAAGGAAAGGGCTAGTTTTTCAAATCATCAGATGCCTTGACAATCATTCTTGCCTGACCAGAACACCTGGCAGTTCAATGAAGAGAACATACGTCACATCAGCTCCTATGATGATCTTTTGTGTGGAGGTGGGGTTGGGATATGACTTGTAAATTATATATATATATGCCTTGACGTGAGTGGAGGTTGTGTTTTTTTTGTTTGTTTGTTTGTCATTGCTTTGTTTATGATTTAGTTTTTGCTACAAGAGCTTACTACATAACCCCTATGGGCCTGGAACTCACTATGCACACAAGGCTGGCTTTACCCACAGAAAACAGCCTGCCTCTGCCTCCCAAGGGCTAAGACACTAAAGGTGTGTGTGCAGCACAATACCCAGTTTGTTTTGGGAGGTGGGAGGGAGGTTGAGACAGGGTTTCTCTGTGTAGCCCTGGCTGTCCTGGAACTCACTCTGTAGATCAGGCTGTCCTCGAACTCACAGAGATCCACCTGTCTCTGCCTCCTGAGTGCTGAGATTAAAGGCATGTGTCATTACCACTGGATAGATTTTATCTTTTATTATAATAGCTGATTGGTTGATTCCTCCCTGATGAAGAGGCAGAGACTTCTTCACTATTAGTAAATCTACCCTAATTGTATTTAACATTATGGCTGCCAGTGAGTCTATTCACACAGTGCCAACTTCAGTTGCTCCCCATGACCCACTCCTTCATGTCTTAAAACAAAAACAAAAACAAAATAAAAAAACAAAAACCTAATACCACTTACGTGACTCTTAGCCAAGTTCAGCCAGCAGCAGCATGGGCTTCTCATCCGTGAGTATGTGGAGGTGCAGCTTTAATTCTTTATTACACAAATGGTTTAAATTTTAGTCCTATCTTTCACAAACCTTGTTTATATGATTTTTGTTTTCAGGACAGGAATTATCAACAAAAATAGAGAGAACAGGTATACAGGGTAAGCCCCAGAAAGGAGAGACAGATAAGGGAGTAAAGGGGAACTGAACCAGCCTTGACAGCATGATAGAGAGAGCACCTTCCTTCTTAGAATAGACTGTTGGTTAGAGGTGGGGGTCTCTTGGAAGATAATCGTCCATATGTAAGAGTTACCCTGGGCAGTTATAGATAGAAAGAAATCGAGAGAGGAGAGAGCAAGTTTAGATATACAAGATTTTTGGGCCATTTGTTTGTATAGTGGCAGCATTTCCCATTCTTGAAAACTGAACATGCTTATTTTGGCTATTTGAGGCTAAGCCATTTGTAGTAACAGAGAGAGGCTTTAAGAAAATCAGAGTCCATGGAGAGAAAGGGTCTCATAATGAACTCTGCCAGAGGGAGTTTGTACGAGCTCCAAGTGGGAGCTGAGAGAAAAGAAAAAAAGCCCGGGAGGGTACAGAAAAATGGTGAGACTTCCAGGACAGAAGAGACAGGAGGGACAAGGCTGTAGAGTCCCAGAAGGGCTTAAGGAAGACACAGGGCTTAGCAGACAGCCCAAGGGGGGGGGACAGGCAAGGAAACAGGGAGCATTCCAATAGGGGGACAGGAACAAGTGTCTTAATAACTAAAGAGTTGCCCACATGGTGGGGAGAGAGGATTCTTACGGAGTAGGTTAGGAGACAGAAGGTTAGAGCGGGTGGAGGGAAGGAGCAGCAGGAGAGGCAGACTGTAGAATTTAGAAGGAAATATGATGGGTAGCAGGAGCCAGCAGAAACAAATGATCTGAACATATCTTTTTTTTTTTTTTTTTTTTTTTTTTTTTGGTTTTTTGGATTTGGTTTTTTCGAGACAGGGTTTCTCTGTATAGCCCTGGCTGTCCTGGAACTCACTCAGTAGACCAGGCTGGCCTTGAACTCAGAAATCTGCCTGCCTCTGCCTCCCAGAGTGCTGGGATTACAGGCGTGCGCCACACCCGCCTGGGGATCTGAACATATCTTAAGGGAGTCAAATAGGCAACAGAGTCAGTCTGAAGTGTTGAGACTTGGGCATGGCTGAAAGGTAAGTGGAGCGTCTCTACCAACGCCCCCTGAGAAGAGAGGACTCTGGAGGGGTAGTATTTGGAGACCCTGTGTGTTAGGAGGTGGAATAGGTGCTGAAGACAATAGAGGGTGACCTGGAGGTTAACCTTTATGATTTGTGTATAAGAAGTCTGGCTGTAGCCAGAACGTGTAGACAAGGTGCCCATTCTTGGATAGTATGGTCCAGTTTTTTCAACAAGTATGTGGCAGAAGAAAAGGACCTTCCCAGTTGGTAAACCAGGACCCTGAAGATATGTCCCTCCTTCTCTCTGACATGGAGTAAGACAGAGGACCCAGAGGGCATATCCTTCCTTTTCTATGACATAGACTGAGAAAGGGTGACTGTGGTGGTTTGAATATGCTTGCCCCATGGGAAGTGGGACTATTAGGAGGTGTGGCCTTGTTGGAATAGGTGTGGGTTTGTTGGAGGAAGTGTGTCACTGATGGGCTTTGAGGATCCTATACTGAGGCTTCATCCAATGAAGGATGAAAGCACCTGGCTGTCTGCAGGAGACAATCTCCTGCTGCCTTCCGCTCAAGATGCTGAAATCTCAGCTCCTTTTCCAGCACCATATCTGCCTGTATGCTGCCTTGCTTCCTGCCACGATGATAATGAACTTCTGAAACTGTAAGAAAGTCTCAATTAAATATTGTCCTTTATTAGAGTTGCTTTGGTCCTGGTGTCCCTTCACAGCATGAAACCCTAAGACAGCAACCCAGGACCCCTAGGGCATATCCCTCTTTCTCTATGACATAGAGTGAGGAGTGAGTCAAATCTGGCAGGTGTAGTGCCAGGGCTGGAGGAGCACCTGCTGAAGCTTATGAAAGGGCTTAAAATGGGTACAAGAGGGGGTCATGTGAGGAGCCAAGGGCTACCTCATATAGGGGCCAGGCAAGAAGAACGAGAGGGGAGCTAAGAGTCTAAAAAATCAGCTATCCCTAGGAAACAGAAAATTTTGTCTTTACTGGTGGGTGCAGAAAATAACCAAATTAAGTGTTTTCTATCAAGGGTAATGGCCTTTGTATATCAGTGATAACTAATCACAGATAACTAACCTGGGGGACATTAGAGGGTGAGACCCTATATCCCTGGCCAGACAGAAGTTTAATAAAGTAGAGGTGTTGACCTGGCTAATTTGCAGGGATAGACTATAATGCAGAATACTGTCTATGTATTATATAAGCTTGGATTTGGGCAGAGACAGAAAGAGTAAGTCAGACGCTAGAGACAAATAGATGTGTGCTCTCCCAGAACCCCTGGGGTAGGACAGTTCAGGTGAGTTGGGTGGAAAGGTGAGTATCTGAGTTTGTCTCAGTAAAAGCAAAGATATCTTGTGACTGGGGGGTAAGAGGAATAGAAAAGAAGCCATCATTGAGGTCTAGGACAGAGACATGAGGGGCCCCTGAGGGGAAGGTGGGAGGAGAGTATTGGGGTTGTACTACGGGGGCCAAGGGGAGCCACTGCTGGGTTGTCAAGGTAGATATCCTGAGCTAAGAAGTAGATGCCACTGGGTTTTGTAATGGCGAACATGGGAGTGTTAAAGGGGAACTGTGGGGCACGGAAGGCCGTTTCTAAAGAGGTGAGAAGAGAGAGTGTAGATTGAGCCTGGGTAAGATATTTGGTGGGGTTTTGTCATTGAATGAAAAGGAAGGTGACTTTTGGCTATAGAGGGGTTTTGAGGTTCCATACTGGGGGATCCACCTGGGAGGCCAATAAAGGGAAGGGTGTGTTAGGTTATGTGGTTTAGAGGAGGGGAGGGGGAGAAGGAGGAAGAAGAGAAAGAGGAGGAGGAAGATAAAGATGTGGAAGAAGGGAATGGGACAGGCCCGGGGGGTCAGGTAGATTGGGAGAGCAAAGGAAATAAAGACACCCACTTTGGCTAAGGGGTTTCTTCCCAGCAAGGGAACAGGGAGGGTTGGTACCACTGGGAAAAAGTAGGAAAGAGGGATACCCTTAAAAATACAACTAAGAGGTGGGGTTTGGTGAGGTTGGAAAGGCTGTCCCTCTACCCCAACAATAGGGGAACAACAAGAAGGAGAGGTGGGTCCTCAAAACTTCATCAAGTTTGAAAAAGTGATCCCAGTGTCCAGAAAAGAGATGGTCACCCTGATATTGTGATAACCCAAGGCTCCCAGTCAGAGATGACAGTGGTCAGGCCAAGGGAGCCAAGGTCCCCTCAGTCATCCATACTCAGACCTAGAAGGTGGTCTGGTGGACAATCTGGGCCAGATGTCCCCATGCTGTGAGGGACATGAGGACGGTCAGCAGATCAATGTCCCTTTTGATGGCCCAAGGACCCAGGCCCAGTGATGACCCTCCTAACAGCATTTGAAGCAGGTATCCAGAGGTTCTTAGGCCTTGGGAGGCTGCGTAGCTGCTCCAGGCAGCTGAAAGGCCTTAGCTCAGGTATTTGTTGCGCCTCTCCCACGGCACACCTTGAGGACCATGGCTTAAACTTCTGCTTGTGGAGTCAAGAGTCCTTTCTCTAGATATTCAAGTTTGGCCCTAATATTAAGAGAACTCTGTGAGAAGTAAACTATAAGGAATTGTTCCATCTAGGGTCTCAGAATCCAGATTGGTGTGTTGTAGGAGGGCCTTTGTAAGGTGGTCTAGGTATCGAGATGGGGTTTTGTGTTTGTCCTGGGATTTGTCTTAGAGTTTTCCATAATTTGCCATTTTAAGGGAGGCCTTGTGGAGACAAGCCAGGAGTTTGCCGATACCCATAGCCAAACTTTAGATGCAGGTTGGGGACACTTATGGAAGAGTTGGGGAAAGGATTGAAAGCCCTGAAGTAAATGGGGACCCCACAGGAAGACCAACAGAGTCAACACACCTGGACCCCTGGGAGCTTGCTGAGTCTGAGCCACCAACCAAAGAACATCCACAGGCTGGAATGAGGCCCACAGGCACATATGTAGCAGACAGGCAGCTCAGTCTTCATGGCTCCTGGTCCAGAGAGGATGTGCTTATCTAGCAGAGACTTGATGTGCTAGGGCGGGGAGATACTCAGGGGGAGGGGAAATGGGGGAGAGGGACTCTGTGAAGGAGGGACCAGGGCGGGGAACAGTGTTTGGGATGTAAATTAAAAAAAAAAAAAGACCATGGTTGGGTTTCTTTTGTGGGTGGACTGCAGATGAGGAATAGGGTTCCAGTTCACCTCAGTCCCTAATTGGGAGTAGCGGCCCCAGGAGAGCCTATGTGAGGCACAACATCAGTGTAAGTGTTACAACTCCAAGGGGCAAGGTATCTTAGCAGTCAGGAGCCAAGGAATACCACAAAGTCACACCAAACAACATCACACAAGAGATTGGGAGGGACACAAGTAGGTGGCAGGTCTGCTCAGGTGAGAAGTAGGAGGGAACTGAGCAGAAGGCAGGCTTTATGTAGGGTTTCTTAGGGGCGGGGCGAGGCTTTCCAGGGTGGCCTGAGATTGGTGGGATTCTATGGCCTGATCTTGGGGCAAGCTCTGGGATTGGCAGGATTCTTTTTCTTGCCGGTCTCAGGCTCCTGGTCAAGTCAGAATCATAAAGTCCGTTCCTTGGTCCTAGTCTCAGGGTCAAGCCAGGTTCAGGATGCTCTTTCCCTTTGCCCTGGTCTCCTGGTCAAGTCAGGGCCAGGGTGTTCTTTTCTTGGGCCTTTTACCCTACATTCTTTAGAAATCTTCGCAGAAAAAAAAATATATATGGAATAAGGCTGGAGCATGCTAACTACGACCCAGCTCACTTGAGTCTTAACAGTTGTGGGACCAGCAAGATTGACCCATGGGTAAAAGCTTTCGCTTCCAGGACCGAAGACCTGAACTTTAGAGGAGAGTTAAAAGGACAGCGGTAGATGAGAAAGTGCCTGAGATGGACGACATCGAGAAGACAAATGGAAGGAAGGCTTGGGGCTGGGCTTCTAAACAGGACCAATAAGACACAGAGGAGGACCCAGAGACCCTGTGAAATATCCAAGCTAGGGTCCAGGTAGCAGACTTCCAGCCTTGAGGCCCTTTCTGCCCTCAAGGGATAAATCTATAACTTTCGTTTTCTCTGTGTACTGGCTGGTTTTCTGTCAACCTGACATAAGCTGGAGTCATCAGAGAGCAAGGTGACTCACTTGAGGAATTACCTCCATGAGATCCAGCTGTAAGGCATTTTCTCAATGAGTGATCACTGGGGGAAAGCCCAGTCCATGTGGGTGATGCCATCCCTAAGCTGGTATGGTAGTCCTGGGTTCTGTAAGAAAGCAGGTTGAATAAGCCAAGCAGGGGTGGGAGGTAGGGGAGGGGTGGGGGGGGATGGGAAGTGGGAGTGGGGGGAATGGGGAGTGGGGGGGGGAGGAGAAGCAAGCCAGGAAGCAGCACCCTTCCACGGCCTCCGCATTAGCTCCTGCTTCCAGATCCCTTGCCAAAGTAGTCATGTTGCTGATGAAAATTATTCTACAAACAGCAGTAACTACAACAACAACAATAACAATAAGTGTTATTGTTGTTACTGCCTACTGACATCCTTTTTTAAAAAAGGATGTGGTGATTCATAAATGTAGGAGCACACTTAATATCATACATGTTAGCTGATTATTTACTAAGCAAATAATACTAAGTAATAATTTCTAATTACACATTAGGGTATTGTGGTGTATGTGTGCAATTACAAATCTTGGGAGACCAAATCAGGAGAATTTCTATGCATCTGAGGTCAGCCTGTACTACAGACAGTGTGGCCTGTCTAAAAAAACAAACAAACAAAAGTAATTTTAATTAAAAAAAAATCAGGCCATGGTGGCAAATACCTGGGATCCCAGCACTCAGGGAGTAGAGGTAGAATAATCAGATCAAGGTCATCCTCAGCTATGTAGCAACTTGAGGCTAGTCTGGGCTGCATGATAAAACTAAAATGATAATAAGAGAAGTATATAAGCAAATTTCTCCAAAATATAAATGAAATTGAACCAAGTCAAATCAACAATTAGTAAATAATTAACTAATATTTATATTAAATTACCTAAATTTCTAATCTAGTAATAAGAAGATAAAATGTATAGGTTCTGAGGCTATAGGGATGAATCAGTGTGTAAAAATACTTGACATTCAGAAGAGTACTTGACTTGAAGTCCTTAGCATCCTTGTAAAAGCTGGGTGTGGCTGCACATGCCAGTAAGTCCAGCACTGAGGGGCATAGAACATCCTTATGCCCCAATATTATTGTCTTCTCCCTTCAGAGTTAATTCTGTTGGGCCTGTCAATTACTTGGTGAGGAGAGCAATCCTTGGGAAAGCTAATTCACCTGGTGACATGCTCAGGAAATGGGAGGAATAATTATACCCTTATTGAAAAAAATGCACCTAGACATCCCAGAAGCTCTTCTCCCAAAGCAGCAACTTGCTCATTTATTTTACTGTTAAGCCTGGGTATTTTTTTTTTCCTGAGTTCCAACTTTAAAAGCATAATCTCCATTTATCTGTTCTTTGAATTCCAGCCTAAGTTCAAAGCCTGCTTGCTCTGACACTCTGGGCTTTCTCACTGTTTCTCTGAAACTCCCTATTATTCTGATTTTCTATAGGTGCTTGCAGACCTCTATTGTTCACCCTAACTCAAAAGAAACACCTTTCTTCCTGTTCTCCATCTCCTGTCTCCTGGAAGCTGCCAGGACTTGTGATTTGCCTATTCTTCATTTTTCTCTCAAACTCTAATTCAAAGATCCTCAAGCTTCCCTCCGAGCCAATTTTAAAGTTCTTTTCTATTAAAGTGCTGTTTCTATTATCATAAGGAAACTTTCTCATATGTTGTTTCTGCTGATACGAGGAAACTTTCTTATGCCTAAGTTAATTGCATGTTTTGCTGTTCTGTGCTCTTGGAAACCAATCGCAACAGAAGTCAGTTAGAACTGCTTTGTGTAGTTAACCACAATAAGCTTGGGCCAGAACTAACCACCAGCAGCATCATTTGTGACCTTTTCTTTCACTGGCAGGTAAGAAGTTTAGCCTACTTAACTGGGGGTGGGGGGGTGGGGGGGCAGGGGTGTGTGTCATAAATAAGACTTCCATACAGCATGCTTACAGAAAAAGAACCTGTAAGCTTAGAACAGCTATTTTGCAAGCCTCTAGTCCCAAGATAAGGAGAGGGGAGATTTCAGAATCACAGTGTTTTAGGCAAAAGTGCAATAAAAATGTAACTCTTTCTAACCCTCCTCATCACCATGACAAAGGCATCTTAAGGGAGAGTTTATTTGGGGTTCTGATCCCAAAGGCAAAACTTACCGTGGTGGGTGAGGTCATGGCAGCCCGCAGCAGACCTGGCAGCTTCCCCATGCCGGAAGCTAAGAGCTCACATTTTCAACAGGCACAAAGCACAAAGCTGAGAGAGGTGAACTGTAAGTGAGACAAAGCAGTAAATTCTCAAAGCCTCTCTATCAAGGCTGCACCTCCTCCCCACACAGTCACCAGCTGGAGACCAAGTGTGTAGATATTTGAGACTATGGGAGACAGTTATCATTTAAACCTTTACAAAACTGGAAAGAGGGAATTCTCTAAAATAGAGGTAATCTATTCTGGAGCCAATTATGAATGTCAGATTTCACCAAATACTATGTGTGCTTCAATGTGCTAGCAGTTCCATAGAAACAGAACAAAGAAAGCTATAATTCAAGACACCTTTTTTCAAATCCACTAATGTGAACATCAGACAGATTATACAGCACAGTCGGGAAATCTCTGCTAAGGAGGCTCCAGACCTGTAGCTTCCCAGTCTCTTTACAATCATTAAAAAGCTAATCAAGCTATTCATGGTGGCTCATGCCTTGAATACCTAGCATTTAGGAGGGATTAAAAAGACCTAATCAGTTAAGTAGCCTTGTAGAAAGTTCAATACAGTAGATGGTGTGGTTACTTCCTGGGAATTTTTATTCACATAAGCCATCAGAATAATGGCTTTGGAAGAATATGAAAACCTTAAACTTCCCTCGTAGAAAGGTTTGTGGGTATTCTCTTTTCTGACTTTATAGTCTCTGAATTCTGCTCCCCACAGTAGGTGTGTTTGTTGCGGGGTGGGGGTTAAGGCAGGAGTCAGCATTGTTTGCCTTACTGCACAATTTCATCTTCTGTTCTTTTGGTAATATACACCTCAATCTCAAGCTTTCTGCTCATACTGCTCCAACTGTCTTAGTAACTCTTCTATTGCCGTTAAGAGATGTCATGACCAAGGTAACGTATAGAAGAAAAACTTTATTGGGGACTTACAGTTCAGAGTGTTAAGGTCCATAATTATCTTATCATGGCCCCAGGCAAGCTGGCCTGGTGCTGGAGCAGTAGCTGAGGGCTTATGTCTGATCCCCAAACATAAGGCAGATTATCTATCTATCTATCTATCTATCTATCTATCTATCTATCTATCTATCTATCTACACACACACACACACACACACACACACACACACACACACACGGAATGGCATAGGCTTTTGCAACCTCAAACAAAGCCCACCTTCTCTGACACACCTCCTAATACTTCTCAAACAGTTCTACCAGCAGGGAACCAAGTATATACCAATCAATACTAATTTTTGAGCATCCTTTTGTGATATAAACTTGGCTGCACAGCTATAAAAACAGTTTTATAAATAAGTTAGTCATTGTGCATTAGAACAAATGATTCTGATCTTTTCCCACTGTTTTTCTGTAGGTGCCTAGCTGGGTTTAGGACTCAACATTCTCAGTGCCTGCTGATAGATAGCTCTTCCACCCGAGTAAACTGTACACTGTAATTACAGTGATCAGCCGTCCACAAGCTGAGGTCTGAAACCCCATTCTACTCCACTCATCTTTATGACCTGAGCCTCTGAGAGTTACTGTGGGAAATAAGGGGCTGAATTTAGTTTGGTATGCTGATAGCAGCATGTCTGGTGACAAATATCTTAATACCACTTTGAGAAATCTGTCCAAATCATCTTAGTTCAAATGTTCTATTAATTCAATGCATGATATCTAGTCCAATTAAAGCAATCCAGAATCTCTCTTTATAACAGAGCTATAATATATCATGATAGCCAAACCCAGACTCCAGGATTTTATAAGTTTTATTAGGGAGACAAGCGATTCCCATTCAAATATAATTTTTTTCCCTATGCCAACAACCAGCTGAATACACAGGTAGGTTTTAGCAGCTTAGATACTCACCATCACCTCAGTTTAGGTCTAAATTTGGGGTTATTCACGTTGTTCTACTACATTTCTAGCAAAGTGGTATGGTTGTTTGAATAACGGAGGTTTATATCCTTTAAGCTCAGAGAATCTTTGGCCCCTTGGCTTTGAGAAAGCATATTTATACTGAGTCTCCCACTCTCCTACCCCTGCAGTCTTATTACTGTTCTTACTTCTCACATATCACTGTTATTATCAAGAATTCTCATGCGCCTCCAGGATTGCCTGGCCTTCCTCTCCAAGGGGTTTACAGGATGGTGTATTTCCATACTTCTGTATTTTTTTCAGCCTGTACAGGGACTTCTATGAATATAGATCCAGAGCCAGACAGATCTGGGTTCAACAGCTGAGTATAAACATTAGTCATATAGTCTTTGGCATTTAAAAAAAAGTCTTCTAACAGTTTATTTCTAAATTTAAAAAATAAAGACGTGACGTCAGCCACTTGGAGTTGGGGCTAGGTAAGATAATGTGGTTAAAATGCTTAACACAGTTCCCTGCCACTTAGATGAAATTATGGGCAGACGTGTAGAGAGTAAGGTCAAAATTAGCACATAAAATATATGACTAGTCACCCTGTCCCACCAAGGCTGCTAAGAGTCAGGGGCAGGAGAAGTGCACATCACACAAATGCCCTATGAAAGTCCACTCTGCAGGTACAGGAACTGCTGAGAATAAGCTTTCTAGTAGGTCTGGTCTACTTCCTTGAAAACACCTTCTTTCTTAATATATTACCTCTGTTGCTCTGTTACTGTCCACATATCTCTGCATGTCCAAGAACCTGGACATCCTGACAAGTACCCCCCACACTCCAGTCCTTACCTGAACAATATTACCTAGTTTTATCTCCCAGAGACAACAGTTATGCTACATGACTAGGCTGTTCTTGTCTGTAAGCATGAAGTATGTGAATCCTGGGTAATGCTATTTTGAAAAAGAGAAAATCCTGCGGGGAAGAAGATCAGTGTTAGGGGACTATAATTAAAATTACTCAATCTTACTCAATGTGAACAATTTAAGGGATATGTTATGCCATTAGATAATTTTTATCTTGTGCTTACAATAATGTTGGCCTTTGGCCTGGCATTAGGTCCCGGTGAGTTGAGTCCCTGAAACTAACAGTAGTAGCAGAGAATTGACCCTTGAAAGATGCCCTCTGACTTGCACATATGAGCCCTGGCACACTGACCCTGGAAAGATGCCCTCTGACTTGCACATATGAACCCTGGCACACTCACACCTGCTCCTCCTTTGGCGACACTTCCCAGAAACCATTACTGTCTGTCCTCTGCTAGAACAGGAAAGGGATGTGAGGCAGGAAGTGGTTTGAATTCCTCAATGTGAACACCCAGCATAAAACAAAGCTGCTCTAATGGTCCCTAACCTCCTTCCTCTTCTTGTCAACATACTTTAAACATTTCCTTCACATCCAAACACTGTCACTGTGGTTTTTAATAGAAGTTTTAAACACACTGAAATACAAGGAAGAATACGACCACTCTCTAAGGGCCCATCACACGCAGTTTCCATAGCCAGGAACAATTTTGCCCATCATGTGCTCTTTCCTCCCCATTTTGTTATCTTAATTTTAACTTTTCACTTACTACCTGTCTTAGTCAGGGTTTCCATTCCTGCACAAACATCATGGCCAAGAAGCAAGTTGGGGAGGAAAGGGTTTATTTAGCTTACATTGTGGAAACATTGCTGTTGATCACCAAAGGAAGTCAGGACTGGAACTCAAGCAGGTCAGGAAGCAGGAGCTGATGCAGAGGCCATGGAGGGATGTTTCTTTCTGGCTTGCTTCCCCTGGCTCAGCTAGCTTTCTTATAGAACCCAAGATTACCAGCCCAGGGATGACACCACCCACAAGGGGCCCTCCGCCTTGATCACTAATTGAGAAAATGCCCCACAGCTGGGTCTCATGGAGGCACTTCCCCAATTGAAGCTCCTTCCTCTGTGATAACTCCAGCCTGTGTCAAGTTGACACACAAAACCAGCCAGTACACGATCTATTGTATATTGGCCATATCCCCCATGCTCCCTTCTCTCCCTGTTTCCCGTTTGTTCCCTTTGTCCCTCTAGGCAGTTTTAACTCTTTTATGTCATGTAGGCATATATAATTTTAATCTCTCTGTAAAATATAGAAACCAGTAATAAGAGAAAACAAACAACATTTTCCCTTCTGATAATTTGTTCAATATGATTACTCCATTTGTACCCATTTCCCTGCAGTGACATAACTTTGTTCTTTTTTATGGCTGAAAACAATCCCATGTGCACTATACTTCCTCATTCACTCTTCTCTTGTTGGTTCCATAATTTAGCTACCATATGGCTGCTATGTTTGTTTTATTATGTAATTATTTTTATAATTAATATTTAATTATATATTGTATTTATATATTCTATAATTAGTTATTTAGTTCATGATTCAATATTTTCTCCACATTTACTGATTTAGTATGTGTACGTGTGCGAGTTCACATGTGCTGTGGAGCGAGTGTAGAGGTCAGAGAACAAACTGCAGAGGTTGGTTCTTTCATTTCCCCAAATGGGTCCTGGGTATCAAACTCGGGTTGTTAGATTTGGTGGTAAGCAGCTGAATCCACAAAGAAGAAAAAGAAACAATTCAAGTTTTATGTTGTTTTGAGACAGGGTCCAGTGGAGTCCAGGTGGGCCTTGAGCTATATAAGACCAAGAATGAAGGCTGGTTAGATGGCTCAGTGGCTAAGAACATTAATTGTTCTTCTAAAGGTCCTGAGTTCAAATCCCAGCAACCACATGGTGAGCTACAGTGTACTCATATACATAAAATAAATAGAGAGAGAGAGAGAGAGAGAGAGATCCTGTCTTAGGGGGCTGGAAAGAGGGCTCATTGGTTTAGAGCACTGATTGCTCTTCCAGAGGTCCTGAGTTCAATTCTCAACAACCACATAGTGGCTCACAACCATCTGATGTCCACTTCTGGTATGTCTGAGGAGAGTGACAGTGCAAACATAAAACAAAACAAAGAAAATAAAACTTAAAAAAAAAAACTAAGAATGAACTTGAAGTCCTTATTCTCCAACTTCTACCGCTGGAGTAGTTAAGATTACAGAGACCCTCGGCAGCCATCCCATGCCCTAGGGTTACTCAGGACCTGCATCAACTCTAACCAGTCTGAGAGAACTCTGACCTGCCACTCTAGGCCCCTGTGCACTCCTAGGACACATACCTTGGAGATCTTGGTCTCTGTAGTTAGTTAGACATAGTCATGAAACAGCAAACCTCATGCCCATATTTCATATGCACCCAAGCTCTGAGAACAGAGGTTGTCTGAAATACTACAAATGGTGCCCACATACCAGGCACTCTGGCTCCTGAGGTCAGAGGTGAACCCCTGCCATACTGTAGACCACTCTGTGAGGTCAAAGGTCAAACTCTACCTACAATTGGAGAATATCTCAACTAACACACCTATAGATCACCACTGAGTGTCACTATGACTGGCCTTAGAAAGCACTTAGCCAAGCCAAGAGAAAAGAACGGTCAGTGAGATGGATCAGGAACCCACATGGTACAAAGAACTGACTTCCAAAAGTTCTTCTTTGACCTCCACACAAATGCCATGGCATGGACACAACACAACACACACACACACACACACAGGATAAAAAAATGTAATTCTTTTTTTCTTTAAAAAAAAAGGAAAATAAAGGCACAGACAGCAGAGTTTAGTTGTGTGAGCCTGATCTCCACTGTCTGGCTCTGGGCTCACCCTGACGTCCTGAGGAGCCTTCTGGGACCCCAAGAATGTCCTGCTTTCCCCATGGAGACCTGTATGGAGGGAAAGGGGCAGGAACAACCAACTTGGAACCCTTCCCCACCAATCCCTCGCCATTCAGGTCTGCACTTCACTATTCTTTCTCTGTTCTATACATTTAGTGTATAGATGGCTATGCACTGAGGGGACTTTTTTTTTTCTAGTTCAATCTATTTGGTGTTCTATATGTTTCTTATAACTCTATAGGCATCTCCTGCTTTACATCAGAAAGCTTTTCTTCTATGATTTTTGCTTAAACTACTTCCTGGACCTTTGATGTGGGTTTCTTCTCCTTCTCTATTTCTCTATTTTATGAACAGATTTGATCTGTTCACAGTGTCCCAGATTTCCTCGAGTATTTTGTGTCCGGATATTTTTATTTTTTAATTTTTTTAGATTTAACATTTTCTTTGCCTTATGTATCCATTTTTTTCTATTGTGTCTTCAACATCTGAGATTCTCTCTTCCATCTTTTGTATTCTTTCTGTTGGTGAAGCTTGCTTCTATAGTTCTTGTTTGAAATCTACATTTTTATTGCCAGAATTCCCTCAACTTGTTTTTTTTTTTTTTTATATTTTCTTTATTTACATTTCAAATGATTTCCCCTTTCAGGTCCCCTCTTCAGAAACTCCCTCTCCTTTCCCCCCTCTCTGTCTCTATGAGGGTGCTCCCCTCCCACCTGCACCTGTCTTCCCTCCCTGGCATTCCTCTACACTGGTGCTTCAAACACCCTCAGGCCCAAGGGCCTCTCCTCTCATTTTTGTCCAACAAGGCCATCCTCTGCCACATATGTTGCCAGCTCCATGGGTCCCTCCATGTGTACTCTTTGGTTGGTGGTCCAGTCCCTGGAAGCTCTGAGGGGCGGGGTCTAGCCTGTTGACACTGTTGCTCCCTGTATGGGGCTGCAACCCCCTCAGCTCCTTCAGTCCCTTTTGACCAGTCTTAATATTGTTAGGTTAGCAGAGAACAGGTGAGATTTTAGTCTCTACTTACACTGTTGATGGCTTATTTAAGAACGAACCACAGCTCAAAAGGCAAAACAACAACAACACCAACAACATAAAAAACAAAAACAAACAAAAAAACCCCCCAGAAACCCCGTAGAGACAGAGCTCTTAGACCACCACTTGGCTCCCCTGTATAATAATGATTACAGAAAATATGCATCTCAGGGTGGATCTGGAGATGATCTTTGTAGTGCTTTATCAGTCCCCAGACGATCAGTCTCCAGCTGGAGAAGGGAGTATCTATTGTACACAGTGAACTTACTGGTTTTATTCACCATATGTAGGAGCTGATGAATTGTTCTGCTTTGATATTCCTTTTCAAGAGCCAAATAACTACATTACAAAATCTGGATTTTTTTTCCACTGCAAATAGTCACATGAAGTCATGATACACTTGGGAAAATTTGAAAAGCAGTATCGGAAAGGTGACGCAAATAAAAATAAAAAGATGCTAGAAACCACCATTATAGAAGTGATAGGAAAGGGCCTAAGGCAGTATGCGTAGAAAACAAGACAATCAGACTTGAAACTCAGGCACAAGGTGAGACTGTTCTAAACCACAGGTTGGTGGGATAAAACTGTCTGCAGTTCACCGAGTTAGAGGATACTTCCTGTCATTTGCCTAAATCACTTTACTTCAAAGTGTTTGTGGGAGCAGAAAGACAAATTAGTTGAGTGTATTCATGCTGTGCTGGGAAAGAAAGAAGGGGAGAGGAATGGGTTCAGGAAATCCGGCTTCGTTTAAAAGCCCTCAGCACACAGGGAGATAGCTACTTTTATGGAGAGCAGCTTCTGGGTACTGTTCACAGAGAAGAAAGTTCTAGAAGAGCAGAACTGGGGACATAGGAAGAACCAAGACTATCTGAAATTGCTCACAAGTATAGGTAAGCCACAGCAGGGTCGGATACCTCAGGGAGCAAACCCGGAGTCTCACGCGGGCTAGGCAAGGTCTCTACAAACCAAACCACATCTGCAGCCCGTCTGGCTTCATTCTATTGACATTTCTTTCTCTCCTCTTCTTTAAAACAAAAACAAGCTCTGGCAAGTTTTACTAAAGAAAACCTTTCCTGGTTTATCTCAGCACTCTGCCCTGGCAAGCTTCTAGTAACATCCAAGTCACTTGAGTCAATGACATCCAGTGTGCACACTCTGCAGTATTTTCCACATGCTGTGCCAATGTCATGCTATTGCGACTGTAGTGATGGATGCTACTTTTTGGCCAAGAGCATAAAATTCTATGTCAGATTTCCTCAGAGCTGGGTGGTTGTTGAGGGAAGGGTAATGTGCCCTTCCCTCAGTCCCATTTGACTTCAGAGTCTGCTCGCACACACCGTGTACTTTCTACTTTTTGTAGTAAGGTGGAGCCCAGAGCTGTTGACTCGAAAGACTGTATCTTCCTCTCAGCGGCATCTTCCTGCCTTAGCTGTGGGATGGCCCCCCACCAAGAGCAGCTGCCAAGATAGCTGGAGACTGAAAAGGCCTTACTGCGTTTCTTCCCTAACTACAAACAGAAATTCAAATGATAAGATGTAGCAGAGGCCTGAGCTACGATTGCACATTTTCAAAGTTTTACTTTAGGAGTGAGAGTGAACCTATTTTTATTTTTCTTTCTTTCTTTCTTTCTTTCTTTCTTTCTTTCTTTCTTTCTTTCTTTCTTTCTTTCTTTCTTTCTTTCTTTCTTATTTTCTTTCTTTCTCTCTCTCTCTCTTTCTCTTTCTTTCTCGATTGCACATTTTCAAAGTTTTACTTTAGGAGTGAGAATGAACCTATTTCTTTCTTCTCTTTCTTTCTGAATGAACCTATTTCTTTCTTTTCTTTCCCTTCTTTCTTTCTTTCTTTCTTTCTTTCTTTCTTTCTTTCTTTCTTTCTTTCTTTCTTTCTTTCTTTCTTTCTTTCTTTCTTTCTTTCTTTCTTTCTTTCTTTCTTTCTTTCTTTCTTCCTTCCTTCCTTCCTTCCTTTCTTTCTTCCTTCCTTCCTTCCTTTCTTTCTTCCTTTCTTTCTTTCCTTTTGGATTTGGTTTTTTTCGAGACAGGGTTTCTCTGTATAGCCCTGGCTGTCCTGGAACTCACTCTGTAGACCAGGCTGGCCTCGAACTCAGAAATCTGTCTGCCTCTGCCTCCCAGAGTGCTGGGATTACAGGTGTGCGCCACCACTGCCTGGATTGTTAGCCACTTTCTAATTCCCCATTCCTGTGTGGTCTTGAGAAGGAGCAGAAGAAATGTTCAAGAAAGAGATTCATTGCCTTAGGTGGGCGGAGTAAAGGGGAGAATTAAGTGGAGTACCCAAGGCCTATTTTGCTGGCTTTAGCCAACTACAGCAGAGGCCAGAATTTATCTCTACATCATGCCTTCATTTTCCTCTTCTTCTCCAGGCAAAATGAAGGTGACACTGGTGCATCTGTTGTTCATGGTGTTGTTGCTGTTGCTAGGCCTGGGGCTGGGGCTGGGGCTGGGCCTTCACATGGCTGCTGCTACCCTGGAGGAAGAGCCACTGAATGAGTTTTGGCCCAGTGACTCCCAGAATACTGAGGCCACTGAAGAGAGAGAGGGCACCTGGACCACAGGAGCCCTGGCACTTGGCTACAAAGAAATGGCACAACCTATCTGGCCAGAAGAGACTGTCCTCAGTGAAGATGAAGTGGGGGGAAGCAGGATGCTGAGGGCCGGGACCCTCTTTCAGAGCAAACAAGACTACCTTAAGTTTGACTTGAGTGTCAGGGACTGTAATACCATGATGGCTCACAAGATAAAGGAGCACAATCAGAGCTGCATTAACCAGTACACCTTCATCCATGAGGATCCAAGCACAGTCAAAGCCGTCTGCAACAGTCCCCTGGTTGACTGTGACCTCAAGGGGGGCAAATGTCACAAAAGCCCCCGGCCTTTTGATCTGACATTATGCAAGTTGGCCAAACCAGGCCAAGTCACTCCCAACTGCCACTATCTGACTTACATAACTGAAAAGGTCATTATCATAACATGCAATGACATGAAACAACTGGAGGTTAAATGAAGCAGCCTTTCTCTCCGTCTTGTTGCCTCTCTTCTGTTGCGGTTCCATTTCCTGATGCTTCTGTCCCCTTCTTGGGTTCACTAACTATAGAGAAGATCCTGGGAAGAGACGATGGACCATTGCTGATCTTTGTCTTTTGAAAATATAATTATTCTTTACGCTTGGGGGGGGTCATCCAACTTGCATTTTGTTCTGGGGGGTTAGAAATGGCAAAATAATCATGCTTAGTTTCTCCTAGCTTTATCTTACCTTCAGTCCCTGCCTGACAAAGGCCAAGCTCTAGGTCCTACCTTAGCCATGGTCTTCAGCCTGACCCCTGGGCTGAGGTCACCTTGGGTATAGACTAAGAAGAGTTTAATGCCTTCTTTACCCACCTCCTTCCCTGCTACCTACATGGGGTCTCTACATGCTACCTACATGTGGTAATCACAGACTCCTGGGCCCTGTGCAACACAACACACTTCTCTGCTGCAAATGCACTAAAGCGATTCTACCTAGGACTGTGTCTAGAAAGCCACGCAGCTAGGCTTCTTTTCCCAAGCCTGGAAAAAATTATAGAGCCTGCTGTGAGGTGGTGTAGGGTAAAGACCAAGTACTTGAATAAGGACCCATCTTCCTCCCCTTCCCACCCCTTTCCTCCCCTTCTACTTTCTCAATCTTTCTCTTTCCTCTCTCCCCACCTCTGTTTCATTCTTGTCTGGTACTTTTCTGGGTTCTTCTTTTCTTTTACCTTTCCTTTTTTTGGGTCTTCATTTTTCCAGATTTCTTTAGCCACTCAGTCCGCTAACATGTGGTATTACAGCTTGCAGCTCTGCTGGACAAACAGATGTTGGAACCAGAGACTCAGTCTGGCATAGGGAGTTTGAAGTTAGGTGGGGAAGGAGGAGAGAGAGAGAGAGAGAGAGAGAGAGAGAGAGAGAGAGAGAGAGAGAGAGAGAGATCTGCGCTTTCTCTCATCCTGCCTCTGTTTACTTTACTTCCACTAGGTGTTAGTCAGATTTCTGTTTCTGCCTTGAGATTCCTGAGAACTAACTTGAAAGAAGGAAGCATTCACTGTGGGTCTTCTGGAAGAGCAGCAGGTGCTCTTGGCTACTGAGAAATTCCTCCAGTTCCCGCAGTTTTGCGTTTTTACACTCCAAATTCCAAGTTCCAAAAGCACAGGCCTCAAATTTTCAGTTAGGGGACTGTCAACATATACATATTATATAGTTACCCTTCGAAGAATTTGTTTATATATGATACTATTTAGGCCATAAGCATCTCTGTGGAAGCAGCTCAAGAATATATGTCTCCCATAATCTTCATCAGTACATTTATAGGTCACTGATGATCTATTTAGTGGTTATCCATCCAGCACCTCAGAAGTCATAATAATTACAGTGACACATAAACTAACTTCCGAGAAGTGACAAGTTCTCATTCTTGTCAAGCACTGTATAAGCAATATTTCAACAGGTAAATACTTTCAAGACACAAGAAAAAAACTACCATTGCATTCTAGGCACACACCTACAAGCTGTCCTAGGGTTTGGTTTTATTTAATTACATTTAACATAAAAGTATTAAGTAATGAGATGTCCATGGTATGGGTAACTTTTCTATTGCTATAGCAAAATACCTAGAGCTAAGTAATTATAAAGATAAAAAGTTTATCTGGTTCACAGTGTGGGAGACTGAAAACCCTGGTTTGGCTGTGGTATTTGATCTAGATGTGGAATTTCATTTGGGTGTGGTGTCTGAGTGAGGAGCTTCCACAGTCTTGGGCATTGGAACACTTGGTCCCCAGGTGGTGACACTGTTCAGAGCGGTTTAGGTGGTGCAGCCCTGCTGGAGGGAGACATCATTGGGAGTGCGAACTGAGAATAAGGGGCTCCTGCCATTTCCAGCTTGCTTTCTCTGTTTCACGCTCATGGTTGGAGAGGAGAGCTCTCAGGTTCTTGCTCCTCCAACCACATCTGCTGCTTACCGCCATTCTTGTTCCCTTCTGGAATTCTAAACCACAATAAACTCTTTGTTATGTACATTTCTTCTGGACTTGTGCTTTATCATAGCAACAGAATACCAAATGGACACTCATGAAAAATATATACACAAGTAACATTATACAGATTGAACAGATTGTATTTATATATGCAATAATATATATTTACTTATATAAGCATATATATACAACATATGTATGTAGCAACAATTAATAAAAAGAATCCAGATATTTGAAAGAGAGAAAGGCAACAAGCACACAAGAGAAGTTAGAAGGAAGAAATGGATCGCTTCTCGGCCTTTTGGCTAAGATCAAGTGTAGAAGGAAGAAATGGAAGAGGGGAAATTATATAATTATGCTGTAATCTCAAAACCCTAAAATTGTATTAAAATACGATGTATATAGTCATAGAAAAAAATCCTGAAAGACGGTTGTCAAAATGCATCAGTGATTAAATAATCAATTCATTATTTAAATTTTATTTTTATTTTATAATTTTTAATGTCTTTTTTTTTTTTTTTTTTGAGAGAGGGTTTCTCCTTGTAGCCTTGGTGGTTCTGGAACTTGCTCTGTAGACCAGGTTAGCCTCAAACTCACAGAGATCTCTTGTGGGAAATATTAAAAACACCACCCACCATCTCTGCTGTGCCACCAGGCCACAATGCCGTGTCCTGGCAGGGTCCAGCTCACCACAGAGCTGTTCTCTCCCAGCTAGCTCCCACAGCATCCCAGCTGTGTTCCCTCTCCCCCATAAACCCCTGTAATCGTCAGACCTACAATCCAGTAACCAAATAAATCAAAACTCTTAAAGCTTAATTAACCAATCAGATTTAGGTATAAATAAATTTAAAATTTACAATATGTTAATACAATGATTTTAGAGCCAATTGATAATGATAAAAGCTTTATACCAATATTTCTAACCTTATAGAAACGTAGCAATTTGCGGCTAGTAAATGCCAAGCAGGTCCATGTTCAAAGCCATCTCAGTTCCTTCTCTCTTCTCCTCTTGAGACCTCTGTCTCCATAACTCCTAGCTCTGCCTCCCTTTTCCTGTCCAATCATAGGTCTTCCACTGCCCTAATGTGATTAGACAGGGAAAATCCTGCAACAGAAATCCACCTGTCTCTGTCTCCCAAGTGCTGGGACTAAAGGTATGCACCACCACCACCTGGCTGTATTTTATAATTTTCCTAAGGAAAAAAAACCAGCAAAATTTATTGTAGAGAATCTGGAGATTAGAGATATTATTCAAAATTAATCACTCACTTATATGCATGCACATACATCTTCAAAAATGATTAAGGTAAGCTATTATGTATAGTTTTGCCTTATACTTTTGAAATGCCAACTTGAAATGTTTGCAATATTACAAACACAGAAAACCTTCAAGAAGTATCAACAATTATTTTGGCACAAGTAGCTTAATGTGGCCCCAACTGAATATATTAGTGCGTCTTTCTTGCTATAACATGGTGTTTTCAATCAGAACCATAAAGTCACCATCCAAACCAGGCTGACATTATTACCTCTGTTGACATCTAACTCAGATACTATTCAAGATTCATCATTTATCCTAACAATATCCATAGCAAAAGGATCCAGTCAGAATTGTGTATTTTCTCCTGGGAGTTTAGTCTCTTTAATGCTATTGGGCCAAATGTGTCTCCTTAAATTCTCTTTGATTTATTACTTTGACACTTTTGAGAACTGCAAGCCAATTCTTTTATAGAATGTTCCTCTATAAAGAGATGATTCTGCACCTCTCAAATGAAAAGTATGGCCAGAAAATAAATACTAAATATCAGATTTTAATAACCATTTGTCACTATTAGAGGCCCATTATAGAATACTGTTGTAGTCTTTTGAATAAGAATGTTCCACATAAACTCATGTATATAATGTTTGTTCACCAGGAAATAGCCCCATTTGAAAGGATTAGAAGGATTAGTAGGTGTGGTTTTGTTGGAGGAAGTATGTCATTCCAGGTGGACTTTGAGGTTTCAAACACCCATGTCAGGTCTATCCAGCCTCTCTTTCTCTCTGTCTCTCTGTCTCTCTATCTCTCTGTCTCCCTGTCTCTCTCTCTCTCTCTCCTCCTGTAGATCAGAATATAGTTCTCAACTACTTCTCTAGCACTATTCCTGACATGCCTGCTGTCATGGTCCCTGATGGTAATGGAATAAACCTCTGAAATTAAGCTATCCCTAATTAAAGGTTTTCTTTTTATAAGAGTTGCCATAGTTATGGTGTCTCTTTACAGCAATAGAACACTGACTGACTAATACAATAAGCAAGGTCCTAAAGTGAGGACTAGGCCCCAAAACACTAGTGGTCCAGCAATGGGTTGGCACCTATTTGAAGATTCTTGGTGTCTTTTTTCTTTCCATAATGTTATTTTTGACCATGGCTAAACTTTCTCTAATTATCCCTAACTGGTTGGCATAGAAGAAACAAGTTTTTCCCAGTACAATCCAGAGACCACCTTGTTTCATGAAGAACAACATCTGCTAAGGAGTCTACCTAGACTTCTAGATGGGAAATATAATTTTCTGAATGTTCTCAGCCTATGACTACTCAAATACTGAGCTCTGTAGATGGTCTTTGGTACTTTGTGGGCTCTCCTTTCTTCCACCCTTTTTCTTCTGCCCTTTCAACCCCCAACACCAGATAAGAAAGAAAAAGGGATATAGAGGAAAGGGAAAAAATCCTTGAATAAAGTCAGGACCAGAAAAGAGGAACATTACTGTTAGGTACTTCCTGCTTATTAGGGGCATCAAGTTCCTTGGGGCAAGTATGATCATCACTGTCAGGATATTTAATTTCGTCTTATTGTTGTTTCTTCTTTGTACATGACTACATAACAAACTGTGACCAACAGCAGCCAACAACCTATCTATCGGGTCCTAGTATTTATATACCCTCTGAAAAATCCACATAATTCCAAACATCACACAGAATTACAGAAACAATCTGCAGCTGGCAAAATCACAGCCCTGCTGGAGCACGAGGCAAATCATAGTCAGCTGCTGTGGACAGTCTGAAGCAGCCCCATATCGCACATCTAGGGTTAAAACAGAAACATATTCTCATAATATTTCTGTGTTTTTAAAAGAAACCAAAATGCTAAAATTGGTACTACAAAGTTTCATAAAAGTTTTATCTCCTACAATTAGAACTGAAGTTCCAAATACAGTGGATCTCATAATGGCTGCCCCCACCAGCAGGGGGATGAGAATAGAGTTGGCTTGTTGCACATGGGGAAGCCCAGAATCTAGATTTAAGTAGGCCCCATGTCTTCTTCAATATAGATTTATACCTCTGGTAAACATACACAAGAATGCAAAGGAGTGGGGTCTCCTTTAGTGCAAGCAATTCAGAACATGCACACATGCCTAAGCTGCTAGTGAAGCAACCCAGGTAGTTCTGGGGGCCTGTGAATACACCTCAGTTGTCAATCTTGGAGTTAACCTATTGTGAATGGCAACAGGAATCTGCATAGGGAGAGCTGTCTAGGTAGTATCTTAGTGACATTAAGCACCCTTTCCTTGGAGGTTCCCCAGAGTGAGCATGATTTGTTCTCACAGTTGAGCAGATAGTACTTAACTCATAATGGGTACTTCACTGGCCAGTTCTTGGTTCTTAATCTAGTCTAGTCATTCATAATAATGGCTTAGCCTAGCCATTCATAATAAAGTTCTGGGTAATTAGCATCTCTGGAGCTCAACAGTAATACACTAATTGCCACTGACACAGGCCTCAAGCTCAGTGATTTTATAGACATCACCACTGATAAAGATCTGGGAGTCAACAAGTCACACAGTGGTCACCACTGACATGGGTGTGGCTCTCAAAAGAAGTACAGTGATCATTGTTGGGTCTGGGGCTCGTGTCACACAGTAATTGGCATTTGCTTTGGGACAAGGTCTAGCTTTATATCCTTGGTTGGTCTTGAATTCAAGAGTTTCCTGTATCAGCCTCCCATGTGGTAAGGTAAGAGGTACACCCCATGTCTGATTTTCCACTGATTTTTTTTTTTTACATCTTTTTCCCATGGTGATTTAGAAGAACTGTCTTGAAATCAGTAGAAACATTTTATAAACACTTGACCATTTTATAATCAGTAGAGTGCATTTGTTTTTCACTAAGCCACATCTTTAAGCAAAAACAAACCAAACCAAACCAGTAAATTTAAATAAGGGAAGGTAAACTGAAATAAAACAAAGACTTTTTTTGTGGTAGAACCCACTACTCTTCAATTTAAGAAAACCCCTTTCACAGTCTAGTCTCCCACTTCTGTTTGTACCTCTGTGAAGCCATGGATCAATGGGAAGGGGTTTCAGTAGCTCTGGTTCTTTCTGTGAGCCCTCATAGTGCTCATGGGAGGAGCAGGCTGGTATTTCCACTGAACCTGGGATCCTTCCCTTTGCCCCCTCTTTTTCTGCATCATTTTTCCTCATCTACTTCAGGAAACTGTATCAACTAGTAGAGTGTTTAATGTGCTTGATGTGCACACCATCTTGGCAAGAGTCTTTCCCTTAACTCACTTGCCTTCACCAAATGCCAGCAGCACACTGAGTGACACTGTACACTTTTCTAGCCTGGCATAGTAAAATTCATGGTGCAGTGTTTTTTGAACAGTGTCCATTCGCTTGATGTCAAGAGCATCACCTAATTGAGGATTCATATGTATATCCAAAGGAATAATAGTCCATGTTTTTACAAATACATAGAGAGCATGTTTCGAGAACCTCTCCACTTTTCCCTCCTTGCTTATCATTTTGGCCAATTACTGGAAGACAGTTGCTCTAGCCAAAAACTGTGCATTTTTTAAGTGCTCCCTTTTAGACTTATGAAACAATAGCTCTTGCAGGATATTTAAATTAAAAATTATTAAGTTTATCTTCTAGTCCCTCTTACATCTCATTTATTTATTACTTTGGGGAGCTGGGAATCAAACACAGAGCCTCACCCCTGCTAGGAAAATACTTTACTGAGCTCGACTCTAGTTCTCATTGTATGTGTATGCATATTCTCTCTCTCTCTCTCTCTCTCTCTCTCTCTCTCTCTCTCTCTCTCTCTCTCTGACTCAGGATCTCATTATATAGTCCCAAGTGGCCTGGAACTCACCTTGTAACCCAGGCTGGCATATAACTTACAGAGTGATCATCTCTTGACTCTACCTCCAGAGTTCGGAGATTATAAACCTGTGGGTCACCATGCCTGACTCACTTCATATTTTACTTTGTTTTATTTTATTTTTTAGTTTTTTTGGATTTGGTTTTTTTCAAGACAGGGATTCTCTGTATAGCCTTGGCTGCCCTGGAACTCACTCTGTAGACCAGGTTGGCCTCAAACTCAGAAATCTGCCTGCCCCTGCCTTCCAGAGTGCTGGGATTACAGGTGTGCGCCACCACTGCCCAGCACACTTTATATTTTATAAGTGCTATCTTCAACAAATTATGTGGACAATTCAGTAAGTAAATAGTATGACTTTGCAAATAGAAACATAGAAAGCGGAAAAAATCAGATGTTCCCACCTTCCCAGAGTCCTGCTGTGATTACAAGGATGAGCCACAGCACCTAGCTTAACTCTTTCTTTAAATTACAAATAATTAAATGTTGCTGATACTAAATGTTGCATGCACGTGTACCACTGAAACTCTTAAGATACCAGGTGCTGAACCGTTTATGGTGCACGGCACCAGGGGGCGCCAGTGTATCAGCCCTCTGCCCAGAACTGTGATACAGCCTGACTTAAGCAGTATTTCTTAATAAATTTGAGTATGCTGGTACTGATGTATTGACATTGTGCTGAAAAGACCAATGCTTATAATTCCCTAGATGGCGGAATATGATTAACTTTTATACATTAATTCTTTTTATTCTTTAAAGTGAAAATTAGTATTTAAATGATGAAAAATAGCATTATATTTACATAAAACAGTTGAATTCAAATTCGTTGTCACAATACCTGTGTCTTAATATTTGAAAGGAAAAGAAATGAGCACATGGAGGCACTATTTTTCTTTCTCTGCTGCTATATTAAATTATTCTTCCAAGGTTACTACTGCAATCAGAATTACATCACACTAAAAAGAAGATACACTGTCTCCATCTCCCTTCTTCACATTTAAAGGCCTAGGCCCTTTGAATTGCTTTTAAAAACTGATAATCCACATTATTCTGGATAGTGATTATTTGTCAGTTGGACAAAGAGTGGGGTTATCTGGTAAGGCAGAATCTTAGTTGGGAAACTGCTTCCCTCAGGTGACCTGTGAGCATGTCTGTGGGAAATTTTCTTGATTAATGGTTCGTGTGGGAAGGCCCAACCCACTATGGCAGTTCCATTTGTGGCAAGAGGTCCTGGGTTTTACAAGAAGCCAAGATGAACAAGCCATGGCGAGCGAGCTGGTAACCAGTCTGTCCTGCCCCCCCCCCCCCCATCATGATCTCTGTGTGGTTCCTACCTTGAATTCTGTCTTGGCGTCCCTAGATGATGGACTGTAACATGTAAACTGAATAAACCATTTCTTCCTGAGCTGATACTCTCTTCTGGCCTCTACAGACACCTGCATTCACAAGCCCAAGACCCAAACATAAAAATATATAATTTAAATGTTTTGTTTATATTATTCCCCACCCAAAGCATCATAACTGGCCCCTTAAGATCTGAATCAGCACATAGAAAAGTTGAGGTTTCAGCGATTTGTTGAGGTCCATGAAAGAAATCTACTTTCTCCTAGTCAAAGGAATAGATTCTACCTTTGGCTTTGGGTAGAGAAATGACACTCTGATATGTACCACAGATTAGAACATAGCATACTCTTGTCTTATATATATAATTTAGTTCCCAGAAGAGTTAATATGTCTGGGCCCATCAATCACCTAGCTATGTGATCACCCTCTTGGGAAAGCTAATTTAACTGAAGACATGCCACAGAAATGGGAAGAATAACTGCCCCTTTAATGAGGCAATATTCCTTGCAGAAACGCCTAGCTAAAGGACATTTCTTGCAGATCTTCAATTGCTCAAACTGCCTGCATTTTTGTTTTGGAGTTCTAATTCAAAAGAGCATAACTTTAATTTTATTTTCTTCTGTTGCCTTATAATAATACAATTGTTTTTTAGGATATTTAGCTCAATCCAAAGCATATTTTTCCAGACACTCAGGGGGTTTCTCAGTGTTTCTCTGAACATTCAAACAAACCACAAATATCTGAATACTTAGTCATCAGGGAGTGGCACTATTTGAAAAAGATTAGGGGGTGTGGCCTTGTTGGAGGAAAGTGTGTCGCTGGGGATGGGCTCTGAAGTTTCAGAAGTCCAAGCCAGGACCAGGGGCAAGCTCTTCCTGCTGCCTGCTGATCCTTAGCTACTTCTCTAGCATCACGTCTGCCTACATGCTGCTGCCATGCTTCCTACCACGGTGATAATATAGGACTAGATCTCTGAAACTCTAGGCAATCCCCAATAAAAGCCTTTTTTTTTTTTTTTTACAAGCGTTGATGTGGTCGAGATAGCTCTTTAGAGCAAGAAAACAATACTAAGAGCGAGTTTGGTTGAGATAGCTCTTTATAGCAACAAAACAATACTAAGAGCGAGTTTGGCTCACTCTTGATTTTCAAGGCCCTAAGGTACATCATTAAGCTATTTATATGTGATCTCTCTGATTTTTTTTTTAAATATAGGCATTTATAGCTATGGACTTTAATCTTGTGATTACCATCATTCCATCCAAAATATTTTGATATGTTGTTTTTAATTTTTACCTTTATTAAATTCTAGGAACTTTTGATTCCCTTATTCGCCTCTTCAATTCCCCATCATCAATCCAAAATATGTTCTTTTATCTCCAGTTTTTAATTTATCATTATTCCCATTACTATTGATTTATAATCTTATTCTTGCAGGAAGTTATTTGCATTTAGTGTATGTTCCTAGACTTACTTTGTGTCCTAACATAGGATCAGTTTTAGTGAGAATTCTCTAAGTTACTAAGAGGAGAGTATTTACAGTTTACTGCCAATGTACTTTTCTATAGATGTCTTATCAATTTCATTTCATCTATGATGCTATTTAACTCTGATGTTTCTCTGTTTAAATTTGGTCAGGATGACCATTCGGTGGGATATTTAAGTCACTATTATTGTGTTGGTGCTAATATATTAGTTTATATCATGCACTGCTTTTTTTTAAAAATTATGTTTGCATATATGTTTAGAATTACTCTCTCCTCAGAGTGCGTTGCTTACTTTATCACTAGGAAGAAATTTTTTTCTCACCTAATTAATTTTGGTTTGAATCTTTTTTTTTTCTTCAGATATTAGAATAGTGACTCTGCCTTTCTCCTAGATGTATTTGCTTGGAATACGTTTTCCATCTTTTTGCCCTAAGGCTGGGTCAACCTTTGGTGATGAAGTGTTTCTTGAAGACAGCAAATAAGTGGATCCTACTTCTTAATCCAGTCTAATAGTCTGTACCTTTTGATTTGGGAATTGTGACTACTAATGTCTACAGTTATTGACAAGTGGGTATTAATTCCTGTTATTTTTTTTGATTTTGTAGTATTTTGTGTTTCCATACTCTTCATTTATTCAATTCCTGTTCTAGAGTGATTTAATATTTTCTATAGACTCTTGAAAATGTTTATGATCTATGACTCTGCCTTCCCTTCAGAGGCTGTTGGCTACGAGCTCTCAAGGATAAAGGGCGCAGAGGCAGAGAGCAGGGTTCAGTTGGCCATGAATACGATGGAAGGACCTCCAGAAACCGGTGCAACAAGACAAGGCAACTTTATTCTGTCAGTGATAGGGTGTATAAGCGTATTTTAGGAGTTCTGGTCAAAAGGGTTAATTGGCCACAGCGTCAAGCAAGCAGGCAGGGCTGATTGGTTAAAATACAGCACCCAGTTCACATGTGAGCAGGGAGCCAGAGTGGGCCTCTGTGCTGAGCCTTGCAGAAAGCTCTGCGCAAGGTCATTTTTCAGACAAGGCCAGACAAGGCCACCCACCTCCGTTCAGGGACACTCTCCAGACAAAGTCAGGCAGAGACAGGGAAACCTGGCTGAGAAAGAAGATTCTTTCATTTTGCACCAAGCTCAGAAAGCCATCCAGTCAGGGAACTGTGAACTTAATAGTGGGGTTCTCCAACAGTTATTCCCTTCAGATCAAAGACTTCCTTTAAGTATACTTTCTAGACCTGTATTGGTGCCCATAAATTAATTTTATCTATTCTTTTCAGTCATGAACTATTTTTCTTTCTTTTTCAATTTTGACTATTGTAAAAAAAATCTCTCTTGTCTTTATATTTTTTAAAGATATCATATTCTTTATTTTATGTGTACACATGTCTTTCCTGGATGATTGCTAAGTGTACCATGTGTATACAGTGCCTGTGGAGGGCAGTAGAGTATGTTAGATCCCTTGCAGCTGGAGTTTGACTTTGGAGGTGCTAAGTTTGTCCTAAGACCAAATCTAAATCCTTTGCAAGAGCAGCAAGTGCTCTTAATGGATGAGTCATCTCTCCACCCCACCCCCAATTTTGAAAATTTTGCTCAGTATAATAGTGTAATTGGCATTTATGGACCTTCAGAACTTAAAATCCATCCTTCTAAGTCACTGTGTCCTTTGAAGTTCCTGATAAGAAACCAGCTATTATTCCGAAGGGCGTGTGATTTGTTGTTTGTCTCTTTTAGCTCTTACTGTAGTTCTGTTGTCATTGTTGTTGTCGTTTGATACTTTTAGTGCTTTAACTATAATATGTTGAAGACAGTAAGCATGGAAGAAGGCACCACCTGGGAAGAGCAGAGAGATCATGTGGCCTGTGAATGCTACTTTGATTATTAAAGAATGAAGAGATGTCAATGGAGATAGAAATAGGTCCATTCTAATGCTGAGTCTCCCTCAGGATGATCAGGTGATCGTTGTGGTCTCAGTGTGCGCATAGCACTGCACAAGCAAAGTCTAAGATGCTTAGCACACAGTGGGCTCAATGATCCAGTCTTCAACGCTGGACCCATCCATTCCTGTGCAGCCCTGTGAGAGTCTCCATGTCTACTTTGGCTCTCACAGGTTCTTTGGTCACTGGTCCAAAGTTCCTTTTCTGTGATCTTATAGCATTCAGTTGTAGGTTCTCAACATATTGCCCCTTCAAACTTGCTCTGAGTTTCTTAAGAGTGTGATTCAGAGGGGATCCTGCTGCCTGGCCACCACAATATGAGAAGCCTTTTGAAATAGTGTCCTGCTCTGCCAGTGGTCAGTACCAGCCAGAGTGCTTTTGCAAGCTTCTATTTCTCTTACCTGGTGTGCCTACACTTCACCGCAGCTGTTTAGACTATTTGTTGAATTTGTGATTGCTGGTTCTCCCACAAGTTATTCTCTCAAGACTATGTCCAGCAGTACCTGAATGTTGCTTGTCATCTTTGAACTCTCTTGACTTGCAATTTTTTGATACAAGTTCTTGCTGTGAGGCCAGGTTTCTGGCACTGGGCCTTTGGCATACTATAAAACTGTGCTCTATCATGTCCCTACAGCTTTAACCTCATCAGGAATTTTAACTCTATTGTTGCCATCTTCAGAATACTGAGATCATGAGTATGCATCACATATATAGTCAAAAAAATTTTAGGGTGGCATATCTCCTTTTTATACTTGGGGAGCATTGAAGCATGACATATACCTTTGATGATCTTTGGGCTCTTCTTTAAAGTAACTAAGTAGGTCTCTCTTTCCTTGTAGATGGTCAGGAGAAAGGGATCAGTGTGTGCATGAACGGTGCCGATCAGAGTATCCCACACCTCCCACAGTATTTTTCTTAGCTCCATCAATTCCATCCTTTGATCATACTTGTGCTATCCCCTTAGGGGTACTTCAGGTTCTACCAGGGAGGCACAGGACCATTAATCAACACTTCTGGGGCCTCAGCCAGAGACAGAAGCCCAGGGAAGACTCCAGACTGACTTATCATCAAGATGTTTCTATACATTAAACATGGAGCAGTCTTGAAGAGATGCTGATGCCAATAAACAACTGTAAAACGTGTGCACAACAGAAGGTTAATTTTAAAGATGGAAAATAGATTGGTTAGAGAAAATATGTTTTTTTGGGGGGGGAAGGAGGGGGAGTTCAAGACAGGGTTTCTCTGTGTAGCCCTGGCTGTCCTGGAACTCACTCTGTAGACCAGGCTGGCTTCAAACTCAAAAATCCATCTGTCTCTGCCTCCCAAGTTCTGGGATTAAAGGCGTGCGCCACCACGCACCCAGTAGAGCAAATCTGTTAAGTTCATTGTTCTTAGTCTTCTAAATGTAACTCGTTTTTCTGAGACTGGGTCTCACTATAGTCTGAAATGCAGACATCTGCCTGCCTCTGCTTCCCAAGTTCTAGAATTAAAGATATGTACCACTATCACCAGCAAAGGTTGTTTTTTAAAATTGTTCCTTGTTTTGTTAGCAAGACCTCACTTGGTAGCTCTTAATTTACAGATTTTATTATTCCATTCATTAATTTAGTAACCATCTGCCCACTGTCCAACTGTAAAAACTGCTTCCCTGATGAGAGCTGAGATCAGTACTAACCTACAGTGTACACATAAGGATTTAGAAGGCAGTTTGACACTATATCTCTTTAGAAAAATAGTAGTAAGTTCTTCCCTAGAGCCTATGATTCCCAAATCATGTGTTCTTGACCAAGCTTACAGTACTAGATGTGAATTCCTTTCTAGATTGCTGGCCTCAAATATAATTAGAAAGTGGTTGGTTGGGACAGGAGAGTTGGCTCAGCATTTAAGAGCACTGACTGCTTTTCCAGAGGTCCTGAGTTCAATTCCCAGAAACCACATGGTGGCTCACAACCATCTGTAATGGTATTTCTTCTGTGGTGTCTGAAGACAGTGACATTGTACTTACACATGTAAAATAAAAAAAAAAATTTTTTAAATTAGAAAAAAAGTGGTTGGTTATCACACAAATACTCATGCCTCTACTGTATCAATGAACAAAGATTTCCAGAAAGGTCACTATGGTAGTGTAAGATCCCCCAAAATTGAGGGTGCCCCAGCACCCCACGCCCTGGAAGGCGACACCCAAATCACTCGCAAGAAATGGTCTCGATGCAATAGCATGAGGATTTCTTTATTTCAGAATTCTGGGTTCCACAGCTGTACACCACGCAGAGCTAGAGGACTGAGGACCCCGTGAAACTGAAGTCGGGGGGTATTTAAAGGGGAAAAATCACAAGACAAGGGTTGGAGGACACAATTCACAAGGCAAGGGGTGGAGGACAAAACATGCATGGAATGGGGAAGTACAGAATGAGGAAGTAAGGAAGGTTAGAGATTATCTGGAGCAAACGTCCTTGGGACATTGTATAGTTAAACATTGGAACTAGAACAGGGTGGGCTATCTTAAGCTGAAAGCAGAAAACAAGTTACTCTGTTGATGGGCTAATTGCTTAGATGTCTAAAAATATTGAGTTGGGGGTCTCTCAGTAGACTGTGGCTTCTACAACTAGGTAGGACAGTTGATGGCTTTTCATTCCTGATAGCTTACATAGCACCTTCTAGAATTATGAAAGTTTAGCAAGCAGGGAAGAAACTGTAAGACCCCCTCCCCCCCCCAAAAAAAAAACCGAGGGCGCCCTAGTGCCCCATGCCTCGGAAGGCGACACCCATATCACTCTTGAGAAACGGTCTCAATGCAATTGGCAAGAGGATTTTTTATTCCAGAGCTCTGAGGTTCACAGTCATACACCGCACATGGGTAGAGGACTGTGGGGCCCCAAGCAACTGAAGTCAGGGGTATTTAAAGGGGAAAAAAATCACAAGGCAAGGGGTGGAGGACAAATCAAGCACGGAATGGGGAAGTACAGAATGAGCAAGTCCTGCAATAGTTTATGCCTAAAGGAAGGTTAGAGATTATCTGGAGCAAACATCCTTGGGGCATTATATAAACATTGGACCTGTCATCAGACGTGTCAAGAATGTGGTGAGCTAGTTCCTGGGACAGGGTGGGCTATCTTTCTCAAGCTGAAAGCAGAGAAACAAGTTACTCTGTGCTGGGCTAATTGTTAGGGGTCTAAAAACATTGAGTTGGGGTCTCTCAGTACAGGTATCACCATCTAATGGCCTTAGGCTTCTCAGAGGAGTATTATCCACCCATGCTCATTCATTTATTGTTTTCTGATACATTTTTATTTTATGGGTATGGTTGTTTTGCCTGCATGTATGATTGCCAAGGCCCAGCACTGGCTTGGAGAGAGGTTTGGAGAGAAGGGGTATTTGAGAGTGGCAAAACAAATGACTCAAAGTCAAAATTGTGGGTTGCAAGCTGACTGCCTATATTCTACTTGAGACAGCTTTCCAAAATTCTTTCTCTATGCTCTACTTGGGACATATCTCCAAGCAGTTTTTTTCTGCTCCAAGGCCTAAGTCCTTCTAGCTTTGTTCCAGGGTCAGGAACCATATCATGCTGTCCCTTACACATGTTCCTTACACATGGCCAAGCGTGACTCAACATATGGCTGTGCACCACTTGCATGCCTGGTACCCAGGGAAAACAGAAGAGGATGTTATGTCCCTTGGAACTACAGTTACAAACAGTTGTGAGCTATCACGTGGGATCTGGGACTTGAACTTTGGTCCTCTTGAAGAGCAGTCAGTGCTCTTAATCAGTGTGCTATTTCTCCAGTCCCCAAACTCTTTAAAATTGCATTTTTGTTGGATTGGTTTTGGCTTTTCTGCATCTTTGTTTTGTGTTTGTGTTTGTTTTGTTTTGTTTCTTTTTGTCTTGTGACATTGTTTCTCCATGTAATGCTGATGGTCCTGCAACTCACACTGTAGACCAGGCTGGCCTCATCCTCAGAGAGCCACCTACCTCTGCCTCCTGAGCACTGAAATTAATGGTGTACACCACCACTGCCTGGCTTAACATTGTGCTTTTAAGTTGAATTAAAATATAGTAATTTTCTATGGGCTTTCCCTACACCTTTAGTGTTGGTAGCTTTCCTTCCCACCTTTGCCCTCCTCCTATCCTCTTACCCCTACTGTTTTTTTTTTTTTTTTTTTTTTTTTTTTTTTTATTTGATATAATTTATTTACATTTCAAATGATTTCCCCTTTTCTAGCCCCCCCCCCACTCCCCGAAAGTCCCGTAAGCCCCCTTCTCTTCCCCTGTCCTCCCTCCCACCCCTTCCCAGTTCCCCGTTCTGGTTTTGCCAAATACTGTTTCACTGAGTCTTTCCAGAACCAGGGACCACTCCTGCTTTCTTCTTGTATCTCATTTGATGTGTGGATTATGTTTTGGGTATTCCAGTTTTCTAGGTTAATAACCACTTATTAGTGAGTGCATACCATGATTCACCTTTTGAGTCTGGGTTACCTCACTTAGTATGATGTTCTCTAGCTCCATCCATTTGCCTAAGAATTTCATGAATTCATTGTTTCTAATGGCTGAATAGTACTCCATTGTGTAGATATACCACATTTTTTGCATCCACTCTTCTGTTGAGGGATACCTGGGTTCTTTCCAGCATCTGGCAATTATAAATAGGGCTGCTATGAACATAGTAGAGCATGTATCCTTATTACATGGTGGGGAATCCTCTGGGTATATGCCCAGGAGTGGTATAGCAGGATCTTCTGGAAGTGAGGTGCCCAGTTTTCGGAGGAACCGCCAGACTGCTTTCCAGAGTGGTTGTACCAATTTGCAACCCCACCAGCAGTGGAGGAGTGTTCCTCTTTCTCCGCACCCTCTCCAACACCTGCTGTCTCCTGAATTTTTAATCTTAGCCATTCTGACTGGTGTAAGATGAAATCTTAGGGTTGTTTTGATTTGCATTTCCCTAATGACTAATGAAGTTGAGCATTTTTTAAGATGTTTCTCCGCCATCCGAAGTTCTTCAGGTGAGAATTCTTTGTTTAACTCTGTACCCCATTTTTTAATAGGGTAGTTCGGTTTTCTACAACTGGAGAATCTGGAGGAAATGGACAATTTCCTTGACAGATACCAAATACCAAAATTAAATCAGGACCAACTAGACCATCTAAACAGTCCCATAAAGCCTAAAGAAATAGAAGGAGTCATAGAAAGTCTTCCAACCAAAAAAAGCACAGGACCAGATGGTTTCAGTGCAGAATTCTACCAGACCTTCAAAGAAGAGTTAACACCAATACTCTTCAAACTATTCCACAAAATAGAAACCGAAGGAACACTACCCAATTCCTTCTACGAAGCCACAATTACGCTGATACCAAAGCCACACAAAGATCCAACAAAGAAAGAGAACTTCAGACCAATTTCCCTTATGAACATCGATGCAAAAATACTCAACAAAATTCTTGCCAACCGAATCCAAGAACACATCAAAACGATCATCCACCATGATCAAGTAGGCTTTATCCCGGGAATGCAGGGTTGGTTCAATATACGGAAATCCATCAATACAATCCACTACATAAACAAACTCAAAGAACAAAACCACATGGTCATTTCATTGGATGCTGAAAAAGCATTTGACAAAATTCAGCATCCTTTCATGCTTAAAGTCTTGGAGAGAACAGGAATTCAAGGCCCATACCTAAACATAGTAAAAGCAATATACAGCAAACCGGTAGCCAGCATCAAACTAAACGGAGAGAAACTTGAAGCAATCCCACTGAAATCAGGGACCAGACAAGGCTGCCCCCTTTCTCCTTATCTTTTCAATATTGTACTTGAGGTACTAGCTCGGGCAATTCGACAACATAAGGAGGTCAAAGGGATACAAATTGGAAAGGAAGAAGTCAAACTATCATTATTTGCAGACGACATGATCGTCTACCTAAGTGACCCAAAGAACTCCACTAGAGAGCTCCTACAGCTGATAAACAACTTCAGCAAAGTGGCAGGTTACAAAATCAACTCAAGCAAATCAGTGGCCTTCCTATACTCAAAGGATAAACAGGCTGAGAAAGAAATTAGGGAAATGACCCCCTTCACAATAGCCACAAACAGTATAAAGTATCTTGGGGTGACTCTTACCAAACATGCGAAAGATCTGTATGGCAAGAACTTCAAGACTCTGAAGAAGGAAATGGAAGAAGACCTCAAAAAATGGGAAAACCTCCCATGCTCATGGATCGGTAGAATCAATATAGTTAAAATGGCCATTTTGCCTAAAGCACTATACAGATTCAATGCAATACCCATCAAAATCCCAACTCAATTCTTCACAGAGTTAGAAAGAGCAATTATCAAATTCATCTGGAACAACAAAAAACCCAGGATAGCTAAAACTATTCTCAGCAACAAAAGAAAATCTGGGGGAATCAGTATCCCTGACCTCAAGCAATACTACAGAGCAATAGTGTTAAAAACTGCATGGTATTGGTACAGTGACAGGCAGGAGGATCAATGGAACAGGATTGAAGATCCAGAAATGAACCCACACACCTATGGCCACTTGATCCTCGACAAAGAGGCTGAAAACATCCAATGGAAAAAAGATAGCCTTTTCAACAAATGGTGCTGGTTCAACTGGAGGTCAGCATGCAGAAGAATGCGAATTGATCCATCCTTGTCTCCTTGTACTAAGCTCAAATCCAAATGGATCAAGGACCTCCACATAAAGCCAGACACTCTGAAGCTAATAGAAAAGAAACTGGGGAAGACCCTTGAGGACATCGGTACAGGGAGAAAGTTTCTGAACAGAACACCAATAGCGTATGCTCTAAGAGCAAGAATTGACAAATGGGACCTCATAAGGTTACAGAGTTTCTGTAAGGCAAAGGACACCATCAAGAGGACAGATCGGCAACCAACAAATTGGGAAAAGATCTTTACCAATCTTACCCCTACTGTTATGCAAGCTTGCTCAGCCCTAGTGTTCCTGCTCCCCTTTCACACCATGTGAGTTCTAACATCCCTACTCTCTGGAGCACTCGGCTTTCTCTCCTTCTTCTAATGTTTTTTTCTAGCCTCCTGGTCTTACTCCAAGTTACACATACTAATCTAGGGATTCAAAGTTGGACGAGCATATGAGAGAGAGAGCATGCAGCACTTGTCTGCCTTGGTTTGGACTACTTCATTCAGCCTTTGCTACTATGGATCTGTAATATAAGTTGAAGTCAGGCATTTTGATAGCTCTGGTGTTGCTTTCTGCTTTGATAATCAGGGTCTCTCTTTTTTTTAAATTTACATATGAGTTTAAGATTCTTTTTCCTAGTTTTGTGAAGAATATTGGAATTTTGGACAGGATTGCACTGAATCTATACATTATTGTTTAGCAATCCACGAATATTCATGATTTCAATTCTGCAATCCAGGAGCAAGGTCTTCCCATCTACTAGTGTCTTCTTTAATTTCTTTCTTTGGTATTTGTTTTAAATGTATTGCAGAAGTCTGCTCTTTCTAGGATAGGTTTATCTTATATATTTTTGAAGGGTTTTTTATTGAATATCTTATTTATTTACATTTCAAATGTTATCCCCTTCCCCGATCTCCCTGCCCCAAACTCCCTATCTCATCCCTGCTCCTCCTGCCTCTATGAGGTGTTCCCCATTCCTGCCTCCCTGCACGGGGGCATCAAGCCTTCACAGGGTCAAGGGCCTCTTCTCCCATTGATGGCTGACAAGGCCATCCTCTGCTACATATGTTGGAGCCATGGGTCCCACTGTATGTACTCCTTGGTTGATGGTTTAGACCCTGGGAGCTCTGGTTGGTTGATATTGTTGTTCTTCCTATGGAGTTGCAAACCCCTTCAGCTCCTTCAGTCCTTTCTCTCACTCCTCCCTCAGGGACCCTCCTCTCCCCCCACACTCAGTCCAATGGTTGGCTGCAAGCATCTGCTTCTGTATATGTCAGACTCTGACAGAGCCCCTCAGGAGACAGCTATATCAGGCTCCTGCCAGCAAGCACTTCTTGGCATCCACAATAGTGTCTGTGTTTGGTGACTGTATACGGGTTGGATCCTCAGGTGGGGTAGTCTCTGGATGGCCTTTCCTTCAGTCTCTGCTCTACTCTTTGTCTCCATATTTGCTCCTGTGAGCATTTTGTGTGGAATTTTCCCCCTCTGATTTTTCCTCAGCATGTTCATTAGTAGTATTTAGGGACGCTATCAGTTTTTGTATTTTGTTTGTGTCCTAATACTTTCTTAAGTGTTTATAATTTCTAAGAGTTTTCGGATTCAGTCTTTAGAGTCTCTTATCTTTGACTTCTTTAATATTCGAGACACACTTTTTGGCATAGTCTTTGTTAGTTTCCCTATAGTTTTTGCCAAAGCTACTTACAGAGTTACCTATTTAAGGTCTTCATTAGCTTGTTGAATTTTTATCACTATAAATTGTCTCAAAAGTCCTAGGAAAAGACTTCCACCAGGTGAGGTATTAGTAGTCTTGAAGTCCATTTCTCTGAAAATTTGGTGTTGTAGTTTGATCATTTGCCAGTATATTTATTGTAAGAGATCTCCAAAGGTTAAGGAGTGGAAATGTGTACTGTTGGTGCAACTGTGGTGGGAAAAGATGAGATTCTAAAGAGACCCACATGTCCCTGCCTTCAGCTTTCAGACTTTTGAGTCAATAGGTCCCAAGAAATTGGAATTTCCATGGAAGTCTCATGCTAGAAGAAAGAAAAGTCTGGAATCTAGAATCACTTCAAGGGACAGCTGGTCTCTGAGAAAGATTTCACCCCGTTCTGATGATTTACACATTATGACCAGGACTGCCTGGTTGTGTAATTCTTTTTTTTTTTTTTCTGTTTACCCCCTAATCTCATGTCACAATTCTGAAGATGAACATGGTAGGCTACCTACCCTAGCTCTTTACTTGTTCATCTTCTCAGTGTAGTTACAACGACATAATCTCTTTTCTCTGCTTTTTGCTAGCACTGTCTGCTTAATGGGCTGAGCCTAGCTTATGAAGGCTGCTGGAGCTCACACTTTAATCCAAACCACTCTCTCACTTCCTTCGTCACTGGGAAAGGCTACCATGTCCACAGTCTAAGATCTGGACCTAGTTTATTTTATCACTGCAGTCTTCCCTAAACTGTGGGGAACAGACATTCTACAAGTGAGGTACAAATAGATGTTCAGTGTCCCTTTATTAATAAAATTAAATAATAAATGGTCCTCCAATATCTTAGTTTATAATAGAGTTTGACAAATATATCCCTCTTAAAATCTTCAGCAACCTATTCAAATTGAAGAGGACCTGCTAGAGTGTGTGTGAAAAAAAGTAACCGATTCATCAGAATATAAATATAAAGATTTGTCATTTATTCATCTTAATACTTAATACTTAATACTTAGATTATTACCAAGTGGTAATGACTGAGAATAGAATGTGAAATAGCAGAAGAACCTAAAATGGCTTGGTTTCAATTGATAAATGCCCAGGCTGCAATACCAAAACATTTAGTAATGTGGCAGCTTAATTCGACCTTTTTAAAACCAGGGTATTTCAGTAAAACAGGAGGAGAGACTCTGCGACACTGGTAGTCTGTTTGCTGTTTTTGACATAGGAGGAGATAAGCATGCTCCTTTGCTAATGCATCCTAATGCATCCTGCTCTCTTCGGATGTATAAACGAATGCTTAGGAAACAAGCAGAAACCCGGCTTTAGGGACAGATGTCCTCAAGCTGAAAACCTTTCATTGGACACAGCTAATTTATTCTTTTGATGTGAATAAAAGTTCACTCCCAGAGGACTCTGCTGATAGAGATACCTGCTTTGATCTCTTAAGGGGAACTGCATAGTTCCCCTTTTGTAATCTTCCAGCTGTAAAATCTGGAGAGGGAGGATGTGTGCTCTCAAAGTCAGCAAAGATCAATGAATGTTTCAAATGTAACAAGCGATGTTTCTTTATTGACTGCTCTTAAATGTCAAGTTTTGTATCTCAAATATATGAGAAATGCTTGTATCTCTCTTCTGTTTTTTATTTTATTTTGAGATGGTATCTAACTATGCAGCTAGGACTAGCCTGAAACTCGACAGGTTGGCCTCAGACTTACCACAATCCTCTTTAACCTCCCAAGTATGCCTGAGATCATAAATATAACCCACCATAAGATGTTTTTAATTTTTATTAATTAAATTGATTAACTTATTGAGACATAGTTTCATGTACCCCATTCTGTTTTCAAAGTAATTTTATAATTAAAAATACCCATCAATTTCTGATCCTCTTATTCCTATCTGCTGTGTGCTACGATAACAGGCATGTGCCATTTCCAGTTCTATGCAGTGCTGGGAATTGAACCCAGAGTTTTGTGCATGCTCGTCTAGTACTCTACCAAACTATATACATTCTTAGCCCTTAAGAGATATATCCTAAAGACAGAAATTTGTATTAGAACAAACTGTATTGTCTTTTTGTTGATCGTGAGGTGTTTGACTAAGAAGTGATTATGAATGTCTTTAAACAAAAAAAGGGGCGGGGGGGGGGAAGGAAGCTTTTACGTGAGGTTTCTTTGCTTTGGTTGTTTGAGATAGACCTCACTATGTAGATCATTCGCATGCAGCCCACTAAGTCGACCAGCTCAAGTTCACACAGATCCACTCACTGACTCCTGAGTACTTTGACTAAAGGCAAGCACCACCACACCCAGTCTTTGTTTTAAATTTTTTTGTGGTTTGAATATCAAATCCAGAGCATTATACTTGCCTAGAAAAACGTTTTGCCACTGAGACCAATGTCATCCCTGACACCTAGACTTAAGATGAACAAAATGACAGAGTCACTTATATAATAATAGAAAAATATTCTATGAGAGATTGTGATTATGGGAGAAATAGTGCTGTGGTAAGGCTTACTGTTTGTCTGAATTCATAAGAAATGATGGTTAAAATAGCACCAAGAAGACTCATAGACAAGTCAATCCTTACTGTGTAGTAATAGCAAAATTCTTGGTGCTATGACTTGTCATATCCTTCAGTAGACTGGGACCTGACAAAATTGTAAGTGAAATGGTTGTTTGTTGGTCAAAAGGTGTTTATTTTCTGATTCCTCCACTTTGTGGATAAGGAAAAAGATTGGCTTTTCTAAGGATACACGGAGGATGCTTGATGTATGGAAAATGCGTAAAAGAAGAAGCTTCAACCTACATGAAGCTATCGTTATAGTGGTCTTAATTCTATCTAGAAGAAATAATCCTTCATTACACAATTATCTTTAAAACCCTAACTCTCTAATAGTATCACACTGGTAACAACTGTAGAACACATTTAAAGCACGATAGGCTTTGGTAAGGCATCCGGTGAGTTGAGGCCAACTTCTGAATTTCTCAGATTGTATAAGTTAAGAAGAAATATCCATATAATCATAATTGTATTTCTTTTTTTCTTTTCTGTCTTGAGACTGAACACTCTGTGAAGTTCTATGTGTCCTGGAGCTTGCTATGTAGATGAAGCTGGCCTCTGAATCACTGAGATCACCCTGCCTCTGCCTCCTGAGTGCTGGGGTTAAAGGCATGCACCACCATCCCCGACCCCATTTCTATTGGTATTTTTAAAAGGTATTTGGATAAGATTGGCAGTTCTGGAGTGATAGCTACTTGACTCCTTTTATGCCTCAATAGTGCCACACTGTACTCCTCTAAGTACGATTGTGTATACATAAAGAATCCATGATGTCATCCTGGCCAGATGAAATGGTTCACAGCCTGTACCAGGCCAGCCATGTGTAGTTTTTGCAGCTCCCTGTCAAGGCTCTATTGAAGTGTAAGGGTGTCAATGGTTCAAAAGAGTTCATGAGGACTTCTACTTATTCAACATCACAGTCAAAAGCCTCCCAGGTGAGGCTTCTGGAGGCAAGGTTTCCCTATACCTTTCTCTTTAGAAAATGAAAAGAACTGCCAGACCCAGGCCTTAATTTACTGACTAATGGGAAAGTCTTGGTGAAGACTTATGTCTGGGCTCCAGCCCCACTGTTTGTGGGCCTTCTCACAAACATTGACAACTAACTGGGAAGAGCTCTGGGGACTTGGCTTCCCTAGGATCTTCATAAAGGCTTTTATCTTGAGGCTCTCATTGCCCGGATTTCCTCCTTCGTGGTACCTTATTGTACTAAATGGAAAGAGTGTGCAAAGTAAAGTACACACAAACACAGCGCTGGAAAGATGCACTGCATTCAAGTCTGAAAGAAGTTGACGTTGTGTATGGAAAAAGCCATCCAGTCCTAGAAACCCTCCTAGGCACCCCAGAGCCAGTCACTAGAGTGAAGCACTTAACTTTTTCAACTAGAAAAATCACATGAAAATTCGGATGCTCTTCAGACAGCTATTCTAAAGCATGTTTATTTCTTTGTTTGATTATGCCAGGGTTTTGCCTGGCGGCATTGACAAACCTCAAACTTCGGAACTTCTGCTTAGCTCCCAAAACTCTGAAGGCATTGACCTGAACTCGCACCCCCCACCCCTGCTTCTTTTCATGCTTGTCATCTGTTTGCTGGAGACTTACTGTCATGGATCATTCTGTGACCTTTATGAAAACACCTGCTAGAGTTCTCTGATCATAGCCCATGCTGACATTCAGTGCTTTGGAGACAGAAAAGGAAGGAGGTGCATGATCAGAGTGAATGGACCAAAACTGCCATTCTCAGCTTTGATTAACAGCATCAGACTTTAAAGGATGAGCTACTCCCACGTGTAACTGCTCTGAGAAACCTAGAAGGTTGGGGGTGGGGAGAGAACTATTTCTGGTGCACAATGCTTTCCTGCTACTTGCGTGGTACCATATTATATATATGGTTAGGAATAAATATTTGGGTGTCTTCGTCCCATTGACAAGTGACAACTGGATAACCGGTCACGTAGATGGTTCCATATCTGCAGTCTCCCATCCGCTCACCACTTTCTAAAACACACCGCACTCCTTCTACTAGATGCATACTTCTTCTGCAAATTTTAATACCATTCTTACACTGCACTGGCTCACCTTCGCAGGCTTTTGTTAGCTCTCCATAGGACACGCCTACAATGTAGTGCTCTGGGTAACAGCGCCCCTTATAGTGAATCTGTTTTGTCATGATTTCATTGTTGCAGTACTCATAGGTATTCAAAGGTCGTTCACCAACAGTGAACATTTCTATGAGTCTTTTCACGGTAGGTGGTTTGGTAGGTCCAGTGCTCTCATACTCCCTAAGGAAGTCACGAAGTTCTGGGTCGAATTCGTATTCCCTGTAATCCCAATAGTTCTCCTGCAGCATCAGCACTGGAGGCAGCAGCAGCAGTAGCAGCAGCAAGGGCCACAAGAACCCAATAACCAGAGACTTCATTTTTTTGCCTGCGGAAACAAAAGTTGTATGTGAACAGAGACATTCTATTAGGATGGAATATTTCTTTTTATTTCCACCCAGAGACCATATAGACTAACTCTCACTGACTTGAGATTTCAGGATTTACTTGAAGATCTTCCGAACGTTGGCTCTAACATAAGTGTGTTACTGTTGAGTAGCAGATCAAGGAGGGAAATATAAAAGAAAGAGACAGAGCTAGAGAAGGGGAGTGGGAAGAAGTGAAGGGAGAGGGGAGGAAGTGGTGGTGGGAAGAAAATCAGTAAAAGGGTGAGAGAAGGTAGTAGAGAGGGCAGACCACACCCACAGAAGAGAGCGGTCCTCTGGAGGATCTTCTCCTGCTTGGTCCAAAACAAGCACAATTCACTCATTACCAGAAATCAATAATTTTTCCAGAAATGATCCAGCCTTCCCTTGTTGGTCTTGCTCTGAGGAGGAACACTACCCATCTCAGGTCTTCACTGTCTTCCTGCTCACATCTGGCCACAGATGTCTTGAAGAAGAAACCAAGGAAGGCCAGCAGCGGCACAGTAGACACGCACTGAGCTGGCTCCTTGGCTGACTGTTCCTGCTTCGATGCCAACTGCTCTGTTTTAAGGCCCTCTCCGTGTTTTGCCACATCACAGCGCCCTTCTCCAAAGTCCGTCGTCTACCTTCTACTGCTTTCCTTGATGCTGCCTCCCGCCCCTGAGGTAAACTTTATCGTTCCTGTTTTAATTGTATTTTTCCTCCCTAAACCCACTCCAGTTCACATCACTGTTTATAGGTATGCTGATCTCAACGGTAGAGAATTCAGTTATTGTATATTACTTGGATTTCTCTACATCTCTTCACCCCGTAGTCTGCTGTTCCTATGTATATGTCTTTACAAGTTTGTGAGCAACTGTCTTTGCTTATCAATTCGACACTAAGCCAATGACATAAGATACAAGATAATTTTAAAGGAAAATATTGTGTGCATCTTAGTGATGTTTATCATGAAACCTGCCTGGTTAATTGTGATACATTTTAAAGCTCTTTGTTTTGTTTTAGTTTTTGTTTTTGTTTGGATTTGTTTTTTCCCGAGACAGGGTTTCTCTGCATAGCCCTGGCTGTCCTGGAACTCACTCTGTAGACCAGGCTGGCCTCGAACTCAGAAATTTTCCTGCCTTTGCCTCCCAAGTGCTGGGATTACAGGCGTGTGCCACCATCACCCAGCTTTAAAGCTCTTTCTATAGGAAACTGAGGAGTGACAACATTTATCCATAGACTTCCCATTTGCTAAAATAAGCAACGAAGCATAGTCTACGAACTTGTCTAGAGAACCGTCCTTTGTAGAGACTCCCAGACCCCGTTGTCTTGTGCATTTCTATCCAAAATATGACTGTTTTTCATTAATTCTCCAAGATCTTTCTCTCAGTGGAAAGCAAGGACCTTCTCTCTACTTGGTGTAGGCTTCTGAGAGAATTTGTCTATGGCTTCCGACCTCAGTTGTACCCTTTGTTATCTGTTCCTCAGACAAAGGGTGGATTGGTGAACTTAGAACTTGACAGCAGAGATACCAGTCTTCAGTGAGAAGAAATCATTCTGAGTTAGGAAGAGAGAGTGACTCTGAGCAGCTCATAAGTACATTGTTGAAGTGAATTTAAATCTTAAAACAGTAAGACAGATAGTAGTGTAAGAAGTTGTACACGTCTTACCATTAGCTATGACAAAGACTTCCTATATATTGCCAACATTGGAAAGCTAAAGAACAGAAGTTCTATTTACTGTTTATTATTAGTATCTTCTCATTCCTGAACGGCAGCTATAACAACCAAGAAACTCCAGCCCAGGTGTAAGAAAGGTAGGAAGACAGTCGTAGGTAGTTGCAGATTTCAATTCTGTTCTTATCAATGAGGAAAGGCCACAGAAATTTATGGAGAGGGTCAGAAGATGGGGATACACAGTTGGAGAGTGGGAAATGGAGAGACTAGGAAAGGTGAGCAGAGAAGTACAGAGGGAGGAAAGAAGTCGTGTTTCAACTGGTGGTGTTGAGTGCTCCTTCCATGTGAACATATTCATATACCCTCCCCTACATAATTTTTTTCATACCTCCATCAATATCACACTGTGAGAGCCAGAGAGCTCAGCCCAAAACTCTGCAGGGAGAACCTAGAACACCTGGAGCATCTTGAGCAAGAGTGATCAAATCAGCACACATATGGTCAATGGAGTCCAGGTGAACCTATTCACCTAGTGAGAGAGAACTCAGCAGCAAAAGGGCCTTCAACAAATATATCACAGTACAATTTCTATAAGTTGCAAACCTGGAAGTGTCTAGGTAACGGGGAGAGAAATCCTTATCATGTTATCATAAACACCAGAGAGCCTGAATTGACTCACAGAAGAGGGATGTCCAAGGGACACAGGAGGAGGACACACGTTAAAATTCTTCACAGACTCCTGCCACCACCTGCTCTCCACTTCTTTGTAGCCCGAATGTGCTCCTCTGTGGACACTCTGTGGAATGACAGGGCCAGACTCTGTCACTTTTGTACCCTCTTCTAGGGTCACAGCGTTCCCACTGTGCAGCCCCCCCATCTTCTTTCATCAACGAAAATTACTCTTCCGATTGGCCTGGTCTCTATCACTTGAGGAAATCAGCGATGTGGGGATTTCTGACTAGTTGGCTATGCTTTTCTTGAGGAAATAAAAGGAAAACTGTGATAAAACCCTAGCAGAACTTTAATTGTTGACAAAAGAGCTGCTCATACTGAACAGACAACCAGTGAGGGCCATGGGCATTTGTGTAGGTGGAGAAATCAGGACGCTGAACTCAGTTAGCCTCGCAGTCTTTAATTATTATTACATGTTAAAATAGTTGTTTTTAAAGAAAAGTCATTATATAACTGTATGGGTCTAATGTCATATTTTCTCAAAATTACAGAAATATAGAGATAGAGAGCAGACTAGTCCAGCATGAAGCAGTTCTTCAACATTAATGGAACGCATGTGCATACACACACATGCACATGATACACATACACACACACACACATAAAAACATCACACACATGTATAAACACACTATACATATATGCATATATATATATATATATATATATATATATATATATACAAACAGACATACACACATACACAGATGCACACACCACACATGCACACACAAGCAGGCACCACACATACACACACGCAGCCATACCACACAAGCAAACACACATATATATACATGTCCATGCATACATTAGTGGACACACCACACATGCATACACATACCACCATACACATATGTATGTGTACAAGCACATGCTACATGCACACACCAAATGTAAATGCATACACCAATATACACATACACACAGACTCACAGAAGTACATGCAAACCACACATGCATGCACATGCCACACACATACATACATGCATGCACACTCTACATGGACATACTACAATTGTAGGCATACACCATACAAACACATACACATGTATGCACATGCCATATATACATATACACACACAAACACATACACATGTATGTACACACCATGTATACATACACACAGACACACATAGACACACACACACACACACACACACACACGAATGCATGCAACATACGGATAAACACTTGAGTTTACACAAAACATGATGAAATCTGATTAAGGCCTGTAGTCTGCTCAATGGGATTATTTGATTTTTATGCTGAAGGTTTATAAACTATTTCTATGGAGGAAGGACAGAGAATGAAAAGCAGTGGTACGATTTTATAGCCTCCTACGACTTTATTATTATTTTAAAAGTAAAAGGTTTCTAAGCAAATCAGTAGATTTTTATATTGACATGGAAAGAACATCAGAAATTTTTTGGAGCAAGTCTCGAAATTAAATGTATAATATGATCTCATTTATATTTAAAATTTTACACACACACAGATACACATACCTGTAAATGTATTGCTTCTTCCCTGAGAGATGGGTGTGGCAGGCACGTTGGTTGAACACCTTGATTTGGTAATGTGCAGGACAATATTCAAAACAATGTTACAATAAGCAGGGACTAATAAGAAAGGATTGTTCTGGACAGAGAACAGGCTCAGTGTGTGAAGTCTTTGCTGTGTGAGCTGGACAGTCTGAGTTCAAATTCCTAGAAGTCACATACAAAGCTGGGCTTGGGGTGTTTGCCCTGGAACCCCAGTTGTGGGGCTGGAGACGGGCAGAGCCCAGGGACTCACTGGTCAGCTAGTCCAGCCTAAGGAGAGATCCAGAGTTGGTGATAGACCATGTGCCAATAGAAGGCCTGAAAGTGGAAGGGGACTTGTTGATAAGAAGATGCAGAAGAGGGAGAGGGATGAGAGGGGAAGAAAGTATGAAAACCACTAAAATTCATAAAGATATGAAGCTGTCACACAATAGGAAATATTAAATCAGGGGAGAATGATGAGAACACACCCAACCCTCTACCATTCACACGTGTGTGTACATGCCCCTACACCCACCCACACACTCATAATAGATCAGACTGTTATGAGAAAAAGCACTGGATTGGGTATGTGATATCAGGTATTGACATTTTATGAAACTTAATTTTTCATAATTCATGTAAAAATGAATATGCAGTATGGATGCATTGATTTATATCAGTTGAAAACACCCACTAACGATGCACATAAGAGAGAGTGAGGATGGGCCTCTGACAAGTATTATGACATAAAAGACCAGCAGATGCCTGATGTAGATGGCATGTCATTTAAAAGTAAAGCTGGGAATAGAAAGCTCTCTTATGTGGATGAGTTTAATCGTGAGCAGAAGACCCATCCTAAGTGTGGGCGGCCACATTGTATGGGCTGGCAGCCAGGACTGAGTGAAAAAGGAGAAAAATGGGTTGGGCATCAGTAGTCTGTGCTATTTCTTCAATGATATATTGTATTCTAAAGCTGTAAGCCAAAATAAATACTTTCTTAGATAGACAAACAGTGAGACATTGAGACAGAGAGGGGTCCCATTGGGCCCTCTTAACATTCCCACGGGTTTATCTAATTGTGTTGTCTTGGAAGAGAAGAAGAAGAGAGATTTCCCTAGGTCCCAGCCATTCAGTCAACATTGTTTGTCACGTCTACAAACAGAGAAGAAAGCTGGAATGAAAGTGGAGTATGTCCAGGATCTGATAATGCTTTAAACACCAAGAGTATTTGGGTACAGGAAAAACAGTGTCAAAAGCCAGGGGATGGAGGCTTGAGAGACTGACCCGCGTGAAGAGAATTCATGCTTTGGCAGAATACCATTAACTGATTAGAAGTAACGATCTACCCGTCCACAAGTAGATATCAAATGTAGTAGCTAAATGAAGGAAGTCAGCGTAAGGAATCCACAACTGGGTAATCACATTTTTCATCGCAGATAAGTCAAAGATATATTGGCAGAAGAGACCGTGATTGACAGGATGTTGGACCGTGGGTGCCTAGATGAAATACACATCTGCTTACCATAGGCTGCTGCAGTGTGGACACACAACATATGTGCATCAGAACTCAGCAAAATGAACCTGGGCATCTATAAAGCTTACGAACTAATCCTGAGAGTTAAGGCCATAGCAAGATGCAGAGAAGCCCCTGAATTTATTTACAGTTTTTGAGTGACCTCGTAGAAGAGGGTGTAGAGGCAGTCAGAAGAAGAAGTCACCACGTTTGACTAAAGGATCCCTAAAAGCTAAAACTGAAACCACAGAATGTTGTAAATAAGCCTTAGAGTATAAACTCACCCCGACTGTAAATATCCACAAGTGCACAATAATATAAACAAATTCTTGAATAAATAAACGGCTGGTTATTATTCCTTCAAGTAGGAAAAAACATAATTATGCCCGTGCTGGGGTGCTTCCTTCTAAAAGTACATACTGAAACAGTCGCAGAAATTAAGAGCCAACTTTATAGGGGAGGGAAAAGGCTGTGTAAGTCAGAGAACTGCATACAGGTTTCCTTTAAATGTTCCCATATTAGCCTTGTCCAATTCTTCTCTATTACTATTATTCTATTACTGTCTTTATTTTTTTGTCCAGATTATAAATGTCGCTCAGACCCATAATCTCTCTTTCTCTCTTTCTTTGAATCTAATATGTCTACACTGTAAGATTAATGTGTAAACATTACTCCTTTTCATATATTTACTGTAAAATCTTTAAATTATTTTTCATGATCCTTCTATTAGTTTTTATGACTACTGTAACAGATTTCCACAAATGTGTTGACTTAAAACAACATATACCATACACTGGACCAGCTGATGGTGGCACACGCCTTTAAAGCCAGTACTCAGGAGGCAGAGGCAGGCAAATCTCTAAGTTAGAAGCCAACTGTGTCTACAGAGTGAGCTCCAGGACAACCAGGGCTACACGGAGAAACCCTGTCTCAAAAAACAAACAAATAAACAAAAATACATTGATTTTTCCCACCGTTCTGGAGGACCAGAGTCTGAAATGATATTACTGGGGCCAGTGAGATGGCTCAGAGGAAAAGAAAAAAGACCAGTTCTCTGAGTGTATGCACACCTGGTGGCAGAAGGCATTGTAATGGCAATAGAAGTATAGTGCACATCACAGGGTGTACACTATCATTAGTGGACAAAGAGAAAACTGGGGCCTCGTCCCCACTTATGGCTGCAACATTACAAGCCCTTTCAGAGACAGCCCTTCAAGACACCAGCAAAGAAGAGTCTTCACAGTGGACAGAACTTCAGGCAGCATATGTGGTCATAAAATTTCTTTGGAAGGAGAAATGACTAGATGTGGAATTGATCACTGACTCTCACCTGGCCTCTAAGCATACGGGTGGGAATTATCTCGATTGCATTGACTGATGTGGGAAAAGCCATCTTAATTGCTGGCAGGACTAGTCTCTGGGTAGAGAATCCTGAGCAGTCAAGGAGGGAAAACCAAGTTGAGCTCTACAAGTGTACAGTGTCTCTCTCTGTTTCCTGCTCCTGGGAGCTACTTCAAGCTTTAGACACCTTGGCCCATCTAACTTGGGTTAAAATAAAACCTTTCCCCTTCAGTGGCGTTTGTCAGGACATTTTGTTAACACATCAAGGAAAGGAACTAACACAGCTGCATTGTCCACTTTCAAAGCCAGCATTACCTCACTTCTGTCCCTCTCATTGCCTTCCCCTGTAGCCAAATCTGTCTCTTGCATTTAAGATCAAAACAAAACAAAAATAGTTATCTTCGGGGCCGACTTGCCCCTCCACTATAAATGGATGGTGTAGAGAAGAAGTTGCTCATATATGAACTAAATACGAACCAAGAAGAGACAGTTTTGGTTGACGTACTAAGGGAAAACCATCTCTTCTGCTTGGAGAGTGAGTGTAGTGTAGTATCAGACCTGCCACATGAAAGCAACCCTAGAATGGACTCACAGAGCATAGCATCCAACCTGCATTATCCTCAGTTGTCCTTCAGGACCCAGGCTTTTCCCTAAATCACTCTGAGCTCTGATTCCACATCAGCTTAACCAAAGTAACAGTGAACCAGATCACTGTTAACGCAGCCACTGTGCTGACAAGAGAATCAAGCTCAAAAGCCCCCAAATGCAGAGTGTGGTTACAGTGGTCTATAGTGGTTAACTGTCGGCATCTTGTATTTTCAATAGAATGAAAATTCTGTATCGGTATAAAAATATCAGGAATATGAACCATGTGCTGCAAGAAAAAGCACTTAGCAACATAGCATTCATTTGCACAACTTTATTTCAAATAAAAATGTTTTTAAAAAGAAGGAGTTGCCTTGGGATGAAGGAAAGGCATAAGAAGGCAAACAGGCGCATACAATTGCACAACAATGAATAACAGCTTGGTAACTGTCTGTGCTTCATGCACAGTTAACTCTGCAGGTTTAGGATTGGCAGAGAAAGCATCAAGATCGAAGATAACCCTGCTTGAAACTTGCCATCAACTTGACACATCACTACCTTCTGCGTTCCCCTAGTTTGCCCCTCGGCCAGGCACAGCTCTAGAGTAGCAAGACTTTGCCTGGAGGTGTGACAGAGCTCTGTGTCCTCTCTGCAGTGGTCCTGAGGCAGGAAGAATGCAGGTTGTACAGTGTTGGACCTGCTGATGCTGAGACAACTCCCGGAGGACAGGCAACCCACAGCTGGGGGGGAGGCAGGCATGCTCAGGGGCAGACACACGCTCACACTCCTTGGAGGAGCGGGACTGAATGTATGCCTCACTCTCATTCACACTGTCTAACCTGGAGTTTCTCTCCTTACCTCTGTCCACTTGGGCAGACTCAGCTTTGGGACAGCTCGACAGCTAAACCAGGAAGGAATTCAGTTTGTGGGAACAGAGTGAGAGCGAGAAGATGGGGGTGTGTGTTCTAGGATCAGCTACAAGTTTTGGTTAACTTGTGCTGTATTGGGCTATTTTGTTTCGCTCATCCGGTTAGTACAAACAGTGTCCACCGTGTACTAAAGAAAAGACCTGTGTAGCAGGAGGAGAGAAGCAGCCATGACTGTGAAGTCGTCCTCCTCTAGTCTCAAAGCCTGTGATTACAATTTACAGCCACTAACCAACCAGCTCATCAGAGAATGGCTGGCAAGCACTGTCAGGACCCTCTTTAACGAGGTGATGCTGTGCTCGTGGTATCTGGGGCACTGGTGGCCTGCAAGGACCTTGCACATGGTACGCTCCAGTCCTAGGGGCCCACAGCTGCTTAGGTTAGGTGTTTGTTCACACTTTCCGCTGGTGGCCTTGGGAATTCCATGGCTCACATCGGTGGAGCCGTGTATAAAATTATTGCCCAACTGACACGACTCATTCACGTCTACGCCGGTTCTCCAGATTCTCAGGCTGTGTATACAGTTCCTGCCATCTCTCATAGTATTTCCCTTGGGAATGACAAAAGATAGCCTTCTGGATGTTTGGGGTGGGGCAGACACCACATGCTTGGGTATGCTGAGGCTGGTATTTTTGTCTGACAGGGTTGAGTCTGTTGATTCCTCGAGAGTCTGTTTTGCAGCAGGTTGCATCTCTTCCTGTGAAAACTTCATTCTGCTTCCTGAAGGCTCTACAAGAAGCAGTCTGAGGGCAAGCATCAGCAGAAAGACTGCCATCTCACGAACACAGTGACCTTGTCTGCAGTAAAGAGAAAAGGGAGGAGAATACAGGGGAGATGCTTTCCTTCGTGTGAGGGTAGCTATTCTTAATAATGACCTCTAAACATAAGACTCCTACAGATACAATTGAAACGTGACATAGCAAGATGACAGACCACTGGGGAGCCTGAACAGCAAGTTAACCCCACTTACAATCATTCAGTCATCTCATTTAACCTTAGTTTATGAATCTGAAGAAAAACACAACAACAAATAAAACCATGAAACCCATGAGCAAAGTCTAATGTGCCATGTGCTTTCTCTTTGCCGGAGGGGTTTACAGTCAAAGCCATCTCTCCCTAAACACCTCACTATTGCCATCTCTTACTGTCCGCATAAGACCTGACTCCGGGTGCCCTGTGAACAAGCACAGTGACCTTTCTCTCCACCCAGGCTCCTTCCCCACCCCTTCTCAGTCACAAATCTCTCTCTTTACCAGGTCCTTTGACAATATGATGCTGCCGAGAGAGTCCAACTTCTTGCAGGGCTGAAAGTGACACTGTGTCTCATACTCAAAGTTTCTGCTATTGGGTCTAACCAAGGGGAGGAGGGGCGAGAAAGGGGTAGAGAGATGTGTGTGGGCTTGATGAGGAAGCAAGAAGCCGAGAACACTCAAGGGGAACTGGACAGAGTGTATATGTGGTAGTCTGAACCCAGAGCCAGGAAGCACCCCCCCTTCCCCTTCCTTCTGGGAAGTTTTCCTCACCATTCCCTTAATCCCAAAGTGTTTGATTCTGAGAGCTGACTGCATATCTTTCTTTATGTTTCACTCTGGTGTTTTCACTGTCTAGTTAGGTGACAGGTATGACCCACACTGCTGTAAGGATGACAACTCCCTGATCCTTTCTGACCACTGCCAGAGGACACAGATTCACACACGGACCTGCACGAACGTCACATCTGAACTGTCAACAGCATAGCGTGGCTAAACAACGTGAAGACCCTTTAGAATTGTCAGTGCTAGACACTCCACAGTGCGAGTCCCAGAGAAGATGGTTATTTGTGTTGATAATTCTCTCATGCTCTAGAATGATTTTTCCTTCTTTTCCTCTCCCCTTTACAAGTTTTTACAAGTTTACAAGTTTCTCCTACTTTCTGCATTGCCACCTTGCAGCACTTGAAAGGCACGTCCTTGGAACTCCAGACACTTCTCTCCTTGCCTCTGGGAACAGAGGAAGCCTGCCCCTGAAGGCCACAAGCCAAACCTTTGCTTGTTCACATCCCAGTGAGGACTCAAGAGCTTCTGGTGATTTTGCTAAACAAAGCTGCCCTGATCAATCAGGGTGAGTCTCCTCTTCTTATCTAATTACACCAGAAACCTCCATCTCTCTCTCTTTTTTCTCCCAGATTTTATTTTGTATTCATGGCTGTGTGTGGTCTATGCCTTGTGTATCTAGGTGCTCACAGAGGCCAGAGAAGATGCAAGATCCCCTGGTGCTGGAGTTGCGTGCGATTATGAACCATTTGATGTCACTGAAGTTATCTGAAAGAGCGACAAGTGCCCTGCACCCCTGAGCCATCTCTCAGACCCCCTCTCTCCCACTTTGGTGCTTTCTTTCTGCCTCTTGAAAGCTCTCAAAGCCAAATCCAGACTGCATTTTTTTTCTTTGATACATCTTCTTCTCATTTAAGTCGGTTGAATTTCTCATTTCTATGGATCTCTTATACCTTACTTTTTAAAATGTTTATTTTTTGAGGTGTTCAATTGTGTGTGTGTGTGTGCGCGCGCACGCGTGTGTGCATAATTGTTAATGTAGGAACCCTGAGAGGCCAGAAGAGAACATCAGACTCCCTAGACCTAGAGTTACAGAGGACTGTAAGCTGTCTGACAAGTGGCATGGGGGTTGGCACTGCCCTGGTCCTCTGAAGGAGCCTCAGTGTATGCCTTTAAGCCCGAGTCACATTCCAGCTCCTCACTTGTCTTTAAAGTCAGGATCTCACTATTTAAAACAAGATGGCCTAGAACTTGATAAATTGCCCAAGCTAGTCTGAAACTCACACTTGAACCTCCTGCCTCAGGGCCCTTAACACTAAAGGACAGGCATGCTCTATAAAACATAATGATTGGTGGATAATTAAGAACTCTGTCTACGCGTGTTCCTTGAAGCTGTGCCCTGGGCACAGACTTGGTGGATACTGAATAGAGGAAGAATCTGTAAATAGCTTAGCTATTTTTCTGGAACCTCTGCATCCTTTGCCGCTGACTCCGCTTGGTGAAGTGACGTTAGGGACACAGGAAGGCACTGCGGAAGAACACTGCTCAAATCCCTGTCTCAGCACGGATTCCACACGGGCAGAATTCACAGCTACTGCACGTGATTGCAAAGTATGAGGTGTTCCTTAAAAATACATATACACACCCCAAAGAAAAGGAGAGATGTTTAAATGCCACGATTTGTCTGAATTGGGCTTTGATTTCTATTGAATAAAAATTCTGTAAAATGGATTCCTAGATCAATGTTACTTGTACCTTAAAGGGACTCATTTATCTTCAAGAGTTTTTTGTTTGGTTGTTTTTGTTGTTTTTCAAGAGGGGGTTTCTTTGTATAGCTCTGGTTGTCCTGGAACTTATAGATCAGGCTGGCCTTGAACTCAGAAATCCACCTGCCTCTGCCTTCTGAGTGCTGGGATTAAAGGCGTGTGCCACCACTGTCCGCGTCAAGAGTTGTTTTTAAGGAGGACAGAGAAGTTAGAGGGAGGAAGGGATATAAAGGGAATGAGGGCAAAGGGGGAAGACAATGCCCTCTAGGGATGGGGCAGGAAAACAGCAGCCAGGGGCAGCTTTGCCTGCGTCTGACCTGCCCCCCTGTAACCCACTTCCCACCACCTGCTGCTCTCTCTGTTCAGACAGTGAGCACTCTGCTCACTGGGGAGCACGCAAATCTTCCCAAGGTAACAACGACGATGGGATTCCGACAGAGAAATACAAAAATAATATTCCTCTGGAGAAACCTCGCTCTGTGCTGGAGAAGCCACGGGGAGACAGGTTCTGCCTTACACGCTGTGAATTGTGCTTCACATGGGACAGTTGCCATCCTCCCTGGAATCCTACCTGGTCGGACATAATCTAATGTCTTGAAAAGACAGAATTAGCAGCCCAGAGAGATGCACCTCCTCTTCTGATACGACCTTGAGTTAAGTCCAAATGGCTGGCACAACAGCTGAAGTCTCTCAACTGAGAAGATCGGGACAGAACAAGCTCTTCGGCGTTTGGGAACCGCTCACCCCGCTGGCCTGGGCCCACTCCCTCTCTGAGTCCTGTTTCCCACGTACAAGCCTGGGACTACATCACTCAGAATTAATGACCCCGTAAACTGTCCCCTACTTCTCTGTTATCTGTACTTCTTACTGTTTTTCCAACTTAACTCTTCCCTTGAGCAAAGGTGTTTTCTACACTACTTAAGAAATAAACCTATAGGATGACAGATTTGGAAAGGTCCACAAAGGTTATCATAGATTTATAGATGGAAAATTAATTACTAGAAGAATACTAACAGAAGACTGATTATCAAGACTTGATGAAATTTCCAGAATAGGGGGCTCTATTTGTTTGCCTCTCCCTTCCAGCTGTAGGTTACCACGTCCTTAGCTGAACATGGGGGTGACAACACATTGAATTTGTTCTGGTTGAATACGGCAAGAACCAAAATCAGAGAGAGGGAGTTTGCAGTCCAGTTCAAAGCCTCTCCGCTTCATTCAGAATTTGAAGAGGTAAACATTAGCTCAGAGAGACTCAGTCCTTCCTTCGGACCTTCGTATCCGCATCCCTCCACAGTCTACAGGAATGGTCTCTGATGTAGCCGGGTGCTTTTCAATCTCCTTTTCTTTTCTTTTGAGACCAGGAGGAACTGGTGAACAGGAACAGATGCAGTGTAAGGTGTATAACCTACCTTTAGAAAAGTCTTTAAGACCCCAGAAGTGACCCCCAAAATATAGGCTCCAGCCATTCCTCCTGGCCACCCACCCTACTGCTAGAGAAAGTTCAAACTGTGGATGGAAGTTATAGAGAAACTGAGCTGAAACTCATTGGAAAATTCTTCCCTGCTGGCTGTCTCTCAAAGTGCCACACGGTTCTGTGTGGGATGCTGTGGGGTAAAGGCATGGATGAGCTAACACAGATGTGAAGTGTAACACCAACCTGCCATGAAAGATTGACACAATGGCAACCTGACTTCGGGGTGTGTTAGGGGCAATCCACTGCTTCCTAATTGGATTTTGGGCTTGCCTAATACTTTAAACCATGGCTGAAAAGGCCTCAGACCCTGGAGGGGAACCTAATCTGACTACTTAGCTAAATTGACACAGCATCAAACTACCCTCTAAATACCTGTGTTTATGCCTACGGACAAAGGCTAACTCAGCCTTAAGTAAAGGTTTGTTCGCTCCTTGTGGTGAACAGAGGTGAAGACAAGTATGACTGCCCCAGATGCTGAGGATAAAGAATGGTGCTTCCCAAGGCAACAGGTTTGCATTACCCCTTAAAGCTCACACAACACTGTGGAGGAGGAGACCGGAAGTGTGTCAGAGCCATAGGGTGGGGAGAGGGACTGCAAAATGGCATCTTCTATGTGCAACTTGTCTATGGCACTCATAAACTTACAGGAGCTGGGCATCCTAGTGCTGAGTCCACAGAAGTCAGGCCCTCCTAACAGTCAGCAATGGAGGGAGAAAGGACTCTCGGGCCCTACCACTTACTGCTGACCCCGGCAGCCCACAGGCCCAGGCTTCGATGGTCAGTTTTAAACTCGGGGTGACACAGAAAGATAGGCTCTGAGTTGAGAAAGAAAAGAACTCATGAAGTGGTGTGGTGGAAATGTAGGGGCTGAGAGAAATCCGAGCAGAGAGCCAAGTGTGTTCTGTGGAAACAATGCATATATGTACGAGATTCTCAAACAATAAATACATTTTAAAAATATGTTAAAGGACAAAGTCCCTAAGAGGTAACCCCCAATCACTTTTTCTTTAAAACAGATAAATTGAGAGCTGGAGAGAGCTCAGAGGTTAAGAACACTTACGACTCTTACAGAGAGTAAGGTTCAGGTTCCAGAACTTACAGAATCTCACCACCCCCGTAGCCCCAGTTTCAGGGAGCTAGATGCTCTTTCTCACCTCCATGGGCACTGCATAAATGTGACACACTCAACACAAAAATAAAACAAATAAATTCAAGGGGAAGTGGAGACAAAGTCACACTCCTGGGCAAAAAATCTATTAATTGATAGCTGCTGGAAGAGGAAAATTCAGTTTTCTTTAATGGAGTGGCACCGGGTATAGCAGCCACACCTCAGGGCAGGCCACGTGCTCAGGAGGCTGGCCAGCACAAGTGGATACCATGGCTTGGTTTGGTTTTAAAGTGGGTTCGAGACCAGCCTGGTCTACAAAGTGAGTTCCAGGATAGCCCAATAAGATGTTAATTTTGTGCCTGAAGGACTATATGGCATGGATCCTTTTGGATTGTGATTTTATGTATTCTTCAATAATCTTATAGTATGTATTTTTATCCGCCTGCCTCCTGCCTCCCAAGTACTGGGATTAAAGGCCTATACCAGCACTACCCAGCAACAAAATTAACATTTTAAACAATATGATCTCTTTCTCTGCTGGTAATGTTCATATGACCTGGCTCATTTCAATCATACCCTATCATACTGGATCCTTGAGATAAAGATATTTTACACAAAAGGGTTTTTTGCTATCATTTTGATTTTTCAGAATATTGACTTAAGGGATTTTGTGTGTTGGTGCTTGGCTGGTGGCCCCTTGAGTGTCGCACCTAAGGGACTCTTGCTCTCTCACTATAATCCAACCTCAGATTCCCGTTAATTCCATTGAATGACTCAGAGATACGGCACAAAAACTTAAAACACATGTGGAGCCTGTGATTTAATTCAGTGAAGATGTTTTTATTGATACAAAACCAATGATTGTGTCTCAGCAACAATGGAAGGATTAATCACCTACCCCTCCCATTTACGGAGTTACACCATATCCACAGTCCAGGTTAACCAGAGCAGATCAGGGAACAGATGAGAAGTTCTCACACTCAGTGCTGGTGGCAAGTTATTCAACATATCCCTGGAGATTAACTGGCCCTAATTCATCACAAGTCACAAGAACAAACCCCTCTACGGCAGAAATTTGGTACCTGCAGGCAGGGTATGTGGTGCCATCAATGAGTTCACAAACTGTCATACTGAATTTTGTCTCGCTCTGGAAGCAGAACATGTCAGAATAGTTTGGGCATGCCATCTTCTTAGAGGAAGTGCAAATTCTGTTGATCTTCTGAGGCCTCTCGTGGATGAAGATATGCACCTTTCTGCATGTGTGGTCAGGTTCTCTGATGACTCTCTGGAGAATCATGTAGTTGCAGTACCTCAGAGGAACAGGATTCTGAGGGTAGTCCACATGCAGATGTTCTAAAGACGACAGCACAACATCCTCATTCTGCTCATTTTCCCAGAACAGAAGCAGCAAGTAAACAATCACCATTAGGACCATCAGGGGCAAGATTCCCTTCACATCTCTGGCTTTAACTCCTGGTAAGTAAAGGAAACAGAAAGGAGCAGAGGGTAGTGAGAGTCCTCCAGCTTCAACCCAGGATGGAGTCCCACCCTCCAGGATACATTATCCCTTCCTGCTAATTTAAACCACACTGTCCACGTAAGACCCCACTGCACGCGCTGTCCACCTGGGAAGCCCTCATTCCTATCGCTGACCGGCTTCCTTCCCACCCGGCGCCACACACTGCCCTCAAGGTTGTCTTCTGTAGTCTGTTCTTCCATCGCCTCTCCTTGCATGGCTTCTGCTTCCCTGTGTGCTAGCTCCCCTCACCTGCCCCTTTTGCTTTTGCTCTCGCAGACAACATGCCCCTTTAATCACGTGTGAGAGAAAATCCTTCTCGTCTCACTGTTCCTAGACAAGAGCGGATAAGGAGACGTTGAATTTGGGGAGGGCAGAGGAGGAAAGGGCAGAAAGGGAGGGGCCCAAGGAACAGCGTGCTTGGTGCCTTGGGGGAAGAAGAGACTTCACAGTCCAAGTGAGACAGGTCCTGCATCAATTCTCATTAGACACTCATGGGCTCTTTGGAGACATTTAATGCCACCCACAGTATTATCCGTTGTCTATGTTTTTTAACCAGTCCTCCCCACAGGTCTGTGAACGCACTATTTTTGTACTCCATTAATAGAGATATAAGTCGTAGAAAGGTCATGGTAGAGACATAGAATAATGAGCAGAACAAGAGTGAGTTTATTCCTGTCAGTGCCAGACGCCTGTCTCAGCACGCTTATTCCTATATGGAATCTTGGGTTGGGTAAAAACAAACTCTCTTGACTTAGCATTCATCTACCTAAAGCTCTGGGCTTCTGAAGAGTGTGGCAATAGTTCCCAGACTCTGCTGAATCTTTGAAACACCACATGTTGAGACAAACAAAACAAAAGCCACCTGTATGTTTCCACATGGAGAATTAATGGATGAGAACTTAGTAAAATGTGTGGTTCCAGATGCTGGGGCAACAGGAAAAACTGTGTCTCCATCCACCTCAGAAAATCTGGTGAATTGATGCAGGGATGGAAACTAGCACTTGATTTAGTTTTGTTCTAACATGAACCTTCATCTCAAGTGTGTAAATGACCATATGTGTGTAAGTATGTGCATATATGCATGTCCAAGTGTGTGCATTTATGGGTGTGAGAATGTGTGTACATGATTTTATAAGTGTGCAGGTATGTGTGACTATAAGTATGTGGAGTTGAGTGTGTATATGTGTGAAAATGTATATGTGAGAGAATATGTATGAATACGGGTATTATATTTATATGTGAGAATGTGTGGTTATATATACATATATATATATACACACACATATATGTGTGTGTGTGATTGTAAATGTATGTGATGTATGTATGAATGTATGTATTATATGGGACTGTGTAAAAATGGGGTACAGATCTAAACAAAGAATTTTCACCTGAAGAAATTCAGATGGTCGAGAAGCACCTTAAGAAATGCTCAACATCATTAGTCATTAGGGAAATGCAAATCAAAACAACCCTGAGATTTCACCTCACACCAGTCAGAATGGCTAAGGTTAAAAACTCAGGAGACAGCAGGTGTTGGCGAGGATGTGGAGAAAGAGGAACACTCCTCCACTGCTGGTGGGCTTGCAAATTGGCAACCACTCTGGAAATCAGTCTGGCGGTTCCTCAGAAAACTGGACATGACACTTCTGGAGGACCCTGTTATACCTCTCTTGGGCATATACCCAAAGGATTCCCTGGCATACAATAAGGACACATGTTCCATTATGTTCATAGCAGCCTTATTTATAATAGCCAGAAGCTGGAAAGAACCCAGATGTCCCTCAAAGGAGGAATGGATACAGAAAATGTGGTATATTTACACAATGGAATACTTACTACTCAGCAATTAAAAACAATGAATTCACAAAATATTTAGGCAAATGGTTGGAACTGGAAAATATCATCCTAAGTGAGGTAAACCCAATCACAAAAGAATACACATGGAATGCAATCTCTGATAAGCACGGATATTAATTAGCCCAGCTAATTAATACCCAAGCTCTGAATACCCAAGGCACAAGTAGCATAACAAATGACTCCCATGAAGAAGTAAGGAGAGGGTCCTGATCTTGGAAAGGCTTGATCTAGCATTGTAGGGGAGTACCAGGACAGAGAAAAAGGAGGGAGGTGATTGGAGAATGGGTGGAGAGAAGAAGGTTTATGGGACATATGGGGAGGGGGAAACTGGGAAAGGGGAAATCATTTGGAATGTAAACAAAGAATATAGAAAATAAAAAATGGGACTGTGTATGTGTGTGTTATTATGTGGATGTAAATGTTTAAGTGTGTATGTGAGAGTTTGTTTGTTTGTAGGAGAAGTGTATGCTTGTTGGGATTAGACCTAGAGACCAAGAAATCACCGTATGTGCTGGCCACTTGCTTAGTCCTGAGCTATACTCAGTCTGTGGTGCTGTTTTTAGAAAGACAAGTGTGGTGGTTTGAATGAAAATGGTGCCTATCAACTTTGAATGCTTGATCCCAGTGGGCAGAACTGTTTGGGAAGGATTAGGAGGTGTGTCATTCGGAGTGGGCCTCAAGGCTTCAAAAGCCCACTCTCTCTGCCTCTGCCTTTCTCATCTCTGCCTTGTGCTTGTGGGTAAGGCTGTGAGCTTCTAGCTACTGCTCCAGCACCTTGCCTGTCTGCCTGCTGCCTGCCTGCCTGCTGCTACCTGCTGCCTGCCTGCCTGCCTGCCTGCTGCCTGCCTGCTGCTTGCCTGCTGCCTGCTGCTGCCTGCTGCCTGCCTGCCTGCCTGCCTGCTGCTGCCTGCCTGCTGCCTGCTGCTGCCTGCTACCTGCTGCCTGCCTGCTGCCTGCCTACTGCCTGCCTGCTGCCTGCCTGCTGCCTGCTGCTGCCTGCTGCTGCCTGCTGCCTGCCTGCTGCCTGCCTGCTGCCTGCTGCTGCCTGCTGCCTGCCTGCCCGTCTGCTTGATGCCTGATGCCAGATGCCTGCCTGCCCACCATTCTCCCCACCATGATGGTCATGAATTCGAATCCCCCCAAACTATAAGCCCCCAGTACACTGTCTTCTGTGCTTGCCCTGGTCATAGTGCCTTAGCACAGCTACAGAAACATAGCTAAGGCAGTGGGCATATGGGATCCATTCCCCTCCCTCTTTTTGTATATACTTGTAGATATTTATGTGAAACATTTGCATCCTTGTTCTGATGGGTTTACATCTGGTAGCTACAGATCAACAGTGAGACATAAACACAGTCGATGGTCTTTTAGAAGATAGGAGCCCTCGGTTTCACATAGGACGGCCAGAGTGGAGCTGGAGAATTAATAGGTTTCCCTTTCTTCCTGTCTTAACAAACCTCATTGTTGTTGAAGAATCCACCAGGTCTCGGGTTGCAAAGACCTGTCAATGGTCGGAAGCATCTGGGATGGAGATGATGCCGGAAGGGCTCATCTTTTTAAAGACGTGTCATCCGAACACCGTACACGTGACCCACACGAAAGAATGGGCAGTTTTGCGGGGAGGCTGATGCGCCAGTTCTCAGCCGCTGCCGTCAACAGCCCCCTCTCCCAAGAAATAACACATCCACAGCAAGAGGAAAGCCATCGGCTGCAATAGGGAGCGCTCACTGCGCTGGCCTGACTCGGTCCCATCTACATCGCAGTCTCGGTCCAGAGCTCATCCGTGGGCTCCTTCCCTGGAGGCCTGGAGGGTCTTTTAAATAGACACTGCTGGAGGAAGTGAGTTTCCTGTTGATAACTGGCCACCTAGGATTTGACCGGCTTCCTCTCCACAGACTGCACATCCGGAGAAGAGAGCGTCGTGTTCATCTCCAGCACGATGTCCACGGCTTCTGGATCGCAGCATGTTTATGGGATGGGCAGAGGGGCAGAAGATGTCATGTTTGTCCCTTGGTGGCACCAACTACCTAGGTTGGAATGAGGAAGGCACTGCACCTCGACACTTCCCAGGGTTCCCATGAGTGTATCTAAATCAGGGGTGATAGAAAAAGCTAGCTTTCAGGCCAAGCTACTGAGTTTAATTTACATGCTGATCTCATGGCTGCACATGGGCAGAGTGACTGAGCGCTCGCTCTCTGCCCTCAGCCGGTTCTGGGGAACGAGGAAACCTAGAGTTAGTCAATAGGTACCAGACCCAAAACACGGTCTGATTTAGCAGTAGAGAAGTATTCCTGTGAGACAGCTTAGGGAACTGGCAGTGTAGTTAGTCAAAGGGACCACACAGAACAAAACAGCAGCTGTTGGAGGAAAGGCACGAGGCACCCTTTTTGGGTTATTGTTGTTGTGGTGGTTGTTGTTGTTGTTGATGATGATGATGGTGACAATGATGATGATGTGTATTTAGATTTTAATTTATTTGGAGTGTGCACACAACAGTGAGCCTCTAGAAGTCAGAGACAGCTTTTGAGAGTTCCTTCTCTCTTTGCACCCCGTGGATCTCAGGAATCGAACTCGGGTTGCCAGCCCTAGCATCTTTTCCCACTGAGCCATCTAAGTAGCCCTAGGAGGTCTGAGGTCAACTTATAGAAATTGTTTCCATCTATCATGGGAGATCCAGGGGCTGAACATCAAGCCCTCGGGCTTGACAGAAAGAACTTCTCCCACTGAGGTCTCCCATGGGCCAAGACAGCCATTTTAGAGGCTCCTTCAGTATCTTTGACAATCACACAGTTGCTTTCTAAACAGGTTGCGAACTGGTTCCTTTACCAGCTCCTGGGCTCTAGTCAACCCCCCCCCCCCCCCACCTATGTTTCATGTTTCCCTTTATTCAACTGAGGAGAGCAGACGTGGGCCTGCGGGCATCCAAGAGCAAGCTACTCCTGACTCTGGACAGAGGGTGTTCTGGACTGGAGGCGGTCAAGCCGGGTTTTACAGTTAGAGCCCCAGGCTATGCACATGAGGTCCTTCTGTGGGAAGCACAGTCTTTCTCTTGTCCTTGGATTCCCGTAAAGCCTGCCGCAGTCTAATAGCCCAAGAAAGACCTGATGTGGAGAAACTGCCCGAGGCCTACCCTTCAAGGAGGACCGCACCTTCAGCTTCTGACTTCAGGAACTCTTTGATCACTTCATACCTGGTTTCTCCTCTGCGTCAGCAGCCTGGGCGCCCACCCAAAGCCTTCTGAATGCACTGTGTGAAGGGAACACGAGGCAGCCTTCCCTCCGCACCCCCCCAGGACATCGTTCCCTTCTGTGAACCCCAGGGTCTGCTCTCTCTTCTGGGCCAGTTCCATCCTCTCTACGTATACGATCAAATTCCTTGGAAAAGATACACCAGCAGAATCATCATGGCTCCAGAAATCTGGGCTTGATTTTAAATAAAGCAAACAAATCAAATGTCTCCCTGCTCATCAGCACCCACTAGGGTCACTCGGGCTCCACTAACCGGTGCTAAGACCTGAGCTCAGGAAGCATTAGCCATATAAGGAGCACGTGGGAAAGTGATCCAAAGAGACCGTACTTTTTGATGTGAAATGGCAAGATTACAAAATGCATTATTTTTAATTTGTAAGAGTTTTTGGTTTTTTGTGTTTTATTTTTTTTAGACAGGGCTGACTCTAGAGCCGTGACTGGCTTAGAGGTTGATATGTTGACCAGTCTGGCCCCAAACTCACAAAGGCCTACCTGCCCCTGCATCCTAATGCTGGGATTAAAGACGAGTTACCACCATGTGATTAAGGCTTATTCAGATTCATGTGCTGTGTGTGTGTGTGTGCGCGTGTGCATGCGTGTGCCTGAGCGAGGATATGTACAACTGAGGCAGATGCCCAGAGAGCATCTGGGTCAGATCTTCTGGAGATGGAGTTACTGGCAGTTGTGAGCCACCTGTTAAGAGTTCTAAGAACTGAACTCAGGTCTTCTGGAAGAAAAGCAAGTTTTGTTAACTACTAAGCCATCTCTCCAGCCCACTTTATAGTTTTAATCTTTATTTATTATTTAGTGTGTAAGACGTGGTGCCTGTGCCACAGAGACCATGGAGCGGTCAGAGGACAACTCACAAGAGTTCTCCTCTCCCCTCTGTGGGTCCCAGGATGACTCTGAAGTCTTCAGGCTTAGCTTTGGTAACTACTCCATGAGGCATCCTGAAGGCCGGCTTTGGAGGGTTCCTTTAATGAAGCTGTATAGCTCTGGAGTCTCCTCAGGTCAGAAAGATGACCGGAAAGAGGGAGCCATGTTGAGTTCCCACCACGCAAGGCCTTAAGTTTATTACCGTGCCTCTGACTCCCTCGTTCTATTTGCTGACAACACCTTAGGAGATTTTAGCAATAGCCCTTAGCTCTGTTGCTCTACCTCTCTGTCCTGGTAAAGAGATCTGTCCTAATAGGTAGATCAACAAAAGCGGGCACATACACACACACACACACACACACACACCCTTTATAAATTCCAGTAGCAAGTGGTTAAAAATTCTTCGTGGGGAGTTAGTGTAAGGGAAGCTCTGGTGAGAAGTGTGTTCCCAGGAAGCTGTTTTTCTACCAAGGATTCCGTCCTCCACATCCCCACGCAGAAGGGCCTGAGGGAGGAAGGAAGCCCAAGCTTCCTGTTGTGAGCAGACTCCTCACATTTGCCGACCGTGATGGCTGTGAATTCAGAGTCACGACAGTAACAGTCAAGGACATCTGTGTGAAATCCTTGATATATCACTTACTTTCCTAAGAACGTCCTGAAAGCATTTTCTGGAAACAGCAAAAGGGAAATGGCGGCTGATCTTAGTGTGATGAGTGACACCGGAGAGGAGAATCTGTATGAATGGGGGTTGGGGGAGGGTGGGTAGCATCTGGCTTTTACTCTAGTTTTAATTCATAGGAAAAGAATTTACCTAAAGATGGAGTATATGGATCTGACATAGTTGTGTACATAACGGTGTGCGTGTGGTTATACTAAAAAGACATTCCTGTTTAGTGTGGTTTTGTTTCGTTTCAGTAAACGTTTGGATTTACTGCGGAGAGAACCAACTCTGAGAGGAGGAAACTAAGGAAGAGCTTGTTGGAAAAGAGATCCTGGGAACCTGGGACTTCATACACACTAAATGAGGGCCATTATCTTAACCAACCAGCCAGATTAAACCAAGCCTCTTTTGCTGTTACCATAATGGGCCTCATCCACAGGGAGTTTCAGTTTTCCTTTAATAACTATAGGCATGAGGCGCCACCTAGTGGACAGA
>NC_067479.1:75879872-76027372 GCF_947179515.1 Apodemus sylvaticus | reverse complement strand
ACTCCCCGGCCACCGGTCCTCAGACTTTCTCCTGTGGCCCTGGCCACCACACCCCCAAGCAAGCCACAAGGCTCGTTCCTTAAGATTGTAAATTACTATATCCTTTGGTTAGCCGTGTAACGTACTCGTTCAGAAATAAGTGCCCATTATCATCATTTCTTGTCATCTTTATTGCTATAATTTTCAGAGTGGGTTTAGACAAAAATCAGTGTGAGTCAAACTGCCCTTCCTTCCTTCCTTCCTTCCTTCCTTCCTTCCTTCCTTCCTTCCTTCCTTCCTTCCTTCCTTCCTTCCTTCCTTCCTTCTTCCCTTCGGGCTGTTCCTTCTCTCTCACCATCCTCTGATCATATTCTTGGCTCCTTTCCTTTTGCTACAATAGACCTCATCCCCACCTGGCCGTAGTTTGGTGGGCTCTCTTCCGGTCTCTGCGTGGATAGGATTTATTCTTCGTCACTGGTTATCCATTACATATTTAAAAGAAATCTAAAGTGATTTAAAAAAGCATTCCAAAGAAGAAGCCAGGGCCATAGCCATGGACCTGACATTTGTCTGTCTTTTAGCCAACAGGAGCCTGGTGGCATTCAGCGTTCCGGTCCCTCAGTCGTGCCACTGTCTTATGTCACACTGCCACATTTTCCTAGACGACGTGAGCTCACAGTCTATTCTGGCTCCTTCCGGTTGAGATCGGCACCATCTCTCAAGTGGTTCAAGTGTTCCCGGACATCCTATGAGCTTCTTGTGAACCACTTCGCTCCTCGATGGGAATTACAGGAACCTCTGATTATATTTTCATACTTGTTTGGCTTCACATTTTTATTCTGAGGTACTTTAATCCTAGTGTGGAAATAAGCAAAGTTTCTCCAAACAGGAGCTGCAAAAAGCATTCAGGATGTGATTGGTAGCTCTTCTTTGGTAGCTGCAGATGGAGAGTGACGGAGCTTGTTAGCAGACAGGAAAGAGGCCTCAGGCCTGCCCTAACCAGAGGCTGTCGACGTGGGAGCAGCGCTACACAGCTGAGCACACCCGGACAGCAAGGAAGGAGCCAGTTCTCCTGGTTCTCCAGAGACATGTCACCCCCAAGTGAGCATGAAGCAGCCAGATATCATGACGACCCTATTCTTGCCTTCCCCTCTTTTTAATTTTTTTGGGTTTTGTTTGTTTTTTGTTTTTTTTTTTGTTTTTGTTGTTGTTTTGATTTGGTATTTTTCGAGACAGGGTTTCTCTGTGTAGTCCTGGAACTCACTCTGTAGACCAGGCTGGCCTCGAACTCAGAAATCCGCCTGCCTCTGCCTCCCAGAGTGCTGGGATTACAGGCGTGCGCCGCCACCGCCCGGCTTACTTTTTTCTTTTTTAATTAAACGGAAACTCGGGAATGTTAGGATTCTGCCTAAGCTCCACCCCTCAGTTACCTGGCAACAGCCAGGTAGGCCTGGCCTACCATAAAGAGGGCTGCTCAGCCCCTCCCCGCTCGCTTACTCTCTTATTCTCTCACTCTCAGCTTCTCTCTTGCCCCCTCTTGGGTTCTCCCTCCCCCTCTCTCCACGTGGTCATGGCCGGCCTCTGCTTCTCTACTCTCTCCCTCTCTTTGCCTTTTGCTGCCTCTACCACCCCCTTACTTCCCCTCCCATGCCTTGAATAAACTCTATTCTGTACAATACCAGTGTGTGTCTGGTCCCTCAGGGGGAAGGGCTGCCTCGGCTTGGACCCGCTGAGGCACCCCCTTCCCCCACACCTCCCCAGAACATATTCTCACACCTCTTTCTCTTTGTATGATCACAACAGCCTGCGTGGTTAAGAATGGACATTTCCCTCCCCTACTTGGACCTCAGTTATAGCTGGAGAGGCCGTTGGTCACTGGTCGAGTCTCCATCTTCTAGAGCTCAGGGTTTATTTTTAATGAGTTGTTGTGTGGCTTCCAGCCTAGGTGCCAGAGACAGGACTGTGGGTCCCTTTACGTCTGACTTGGGGATTGTAGGTGGGCTTCCAGAACGGGTCACTGTAGGTAATAGTTTATTTCCTGAGGCCGGTTGTTGTAAAGCCTTGGATGCAAGAGAAACACCAGGCAGATTGTCCTCAAGCATACACGCTTCATTTGATCCAGACAGAGTGGTGGGCTACAAAGGAAAAGGCCTCAAGCCACCCGACCCCCACCCCCAGAGAGTAAAGGTACCCTTTTAGGTCTTTCATCAGGGAGGAGGGTCCTACACTGTGAGGAAGAAGCTTTGTTGATGTGATAACTTAGAAGATATGGGGGATGGGGGAGTTAAGGAGCTCAGAATGCTTAGCCGACTGTGTCACACAGAATGTGCCATCGGGAGCTTTGACAGCGCAGGATCTGGCTGCCTCAGGAGCTTGTGTCTTAGGTAAGGTCCTCGTAGCCATGATGCATGTCTTATAGTTCTGTTGCTACGAAGAGACACCATGACCAAGGCGTCTTAAAGAAGGAAACACTTCACTGGCGGATGCTTACTATTTCAGAGGGTTGGTCCATGAACGTTAGGGTGAGGAGCTTGGCAGCCGGCCATGAGGCACAATGCTGGAGCACGGAGAGCTCACAGCTGATCTGCGACAGGCAGAAACAGCAGGCCATGACACACTTCCTACAACAAGGCCACGCCTCCTAATCCTTCCTAAACAGGTCACCAACCGGGGACCAACCATTCAAACATATGGGCCTATGGGGGCCATTCTCACCCAAAGCACCACAATAAAACACCATGACCAACAGCAACTTGGGGAGGAAAGGGTTTATATTTCATCCTAAAGCTTGTAATCTATCATTCGAGAAAGGGACAGGAACTCAAGACCTGAGTCTCAGGAGCACCTGAGACTGGAGCTGAGGCAGAGGCAGTGGAGGGCGCAGCTTCCTGCCCTGTTTCACATGGCTTGCTCAGTCTGTTTTTTGTAACACCCAGGACCATCTGCGCAGGAGTGGTACTCTAACAGGGTAAGGCAGCCGCAGTGCCTCCATCTTGTATTCTTGTCGAGGCTATTTTGGGTTTAACTAGAGTTTGATCGCCTTGATGGAGAATCTCATGCTCTAGTCTAGGAACTGGAGGGCAAGAGCTTCGGTCAAGTCTTGCTTCTGTGAAGCTCCCCATCACTGCCCCCTGCTGGCTGCCAAGCAAGATGCCAGGACTGCCTTAAAACCCTGTGTTGCGTAGTACAGTCCAGGCAACTGGAATAAAGAGTTTCAAATGGCTACGGACATTGAGTGTTCACCTCGGATAGGCTCCGTGTAACAGGAACAACCGTAGTGAGCTGGGCGCTGCCACATCGATCATCAAAGCAGAAAGCGCACAGCACAGGCTTTTCACAGGCCAATCAGACGAAGGTGTTTTTTTTCCCAGCTGAGGTTTCCCTCTTCCCAAATGACTGTAGCTTGTGTCAAGCTGACTTAAAACTGTCACAGTTTGGTTAAAATTTTTAAGGGGATCTAGATTTTTCTTATTCCTCCTCTCTCACACAAAACACAATAATTATAGCTGCCAAAGAGAAATATCAAGGCAATACCAATGTTATTGGGATCTTCCAGGGGCTGCGACCTACGCAGCCTTACCACAAAGATACTACATAATATTTTTTTTGAGATTTTATTTTTATTTGTGTGTGTTAAGATTTGTTTATTTATGTATTTATTTAATGAGAATACCTGCTTCTTTCCATGTTCACCCTGCACATGTAGGTACAAGATCTCTCACTGAGTTGGAAGCTCACCATTTTCACTAGGCTAGCAGGCCAGTGAAGTCTTGGGATTTCTCTCTCCCCTTCCAATGCTGGGGTTGAGGTTCTCACAGGAGTGCTGGCCTTTGACATAGGTACACTTGGGATTTGAACTCAGATCCTCACAGTTGCATAGCAAGTGCTTTAACCCACTGAATCATCTTCCCTGCCCCTAATATTATTTATTATCAATTATTATTAAATCACCATCACCATCATCATTCATGGGGTCTCATAGATCTCAGACTGTAGGTGAAAACATCCCTGAGCTTCTGATCCCTTCTAAGTAGCAGTGTCACAGAAACACTGATCACCACATCTGCTTTACAAAGTGACAGGGCTCAAACCCAGAACTTCACATACGCTAGCCAAGCAATCTATCCACTGAGCTACATTCCCAGGCCTCCTTTGGATATTTTTTCTAATATTATTGGTTTGCATAAATAATTGAAAACTTTATTGAAAGTGTAACTGATTTTTTAACCTTTGAATAGAGAATGTACACAGATATTCCTAAATACTGAATTGGGATTATTTTAACAGATTTTCCCAGATACATGCACACATGCTCCAACACTTCAGGGGTTATGGTGGGGTGGGAGGTGAAATGGAAATCTGTATGAGCTGGGCTGGAGAGATGACTCCACGGTCAAGAGGACTTGCTGCTCCCCAAGAATCCGAGACTGGCTCCCAGTGCCCACGATGCCCTCTCTGTGCACCTTCACTCAGGAGGTCTTTATCAGCTTCATTGTCTCTGCCAGTTAAAGAACAAAGGGGCAGGAAAATCCTCTGAAGTGGAACAGGTGGCAACAGAGAAATCTCAAACTCCAAAAATGGGAGCAGACAGATTCAGCAGTTGAAGAAAGACATTTGCGAGGAGGGGTAAGAACACACACACACACACACACACACACATACACACACACACACTGCAGACACACAGAGGAAAAGACCCACTGTAAAGGGGCAGGAGTGTGGGGTGCACTAAGGAAGCCAAAAACCCAGTCTCTTCTCCATGGCTGGAGGTTGGAAATCTCTGGAGAGTTTCTCTCCTGTCTTAGGGTTCTATTGCTGCGAAGGGGCAGCTTGACCAAAGGCAACTCTTATAAAGGCAAACATTTAATTGGAGCATGCTAACTGTCTCAGAGGTTCAGTGCATTATCATCATGGTGGGAAGCATGGCAGCCGCAATGCAGACACAGTGCTGAGAGCTTTACATATTGATCCACAGGCAGCAGAAGGAGACTGTGTGTGTCACACCGGGCCCAGCTTGAGCACAGAAAACCTCAAAGCCCGTCCTCTAGTGACACACTTCCTTCAATGAGACCACACCTACTCCAACAAGGCCACACCTCCTAATAGTGCCACTCCCTATGAGCCAAGTATCCACACACATGAATCTATGGGGGGCACTACACTCCCCTAATTTAGGGGAGATCAGTTTGAAGAAAGTTGATTGACCTCCAGGCCGTTGTTTTGTTTATTTTTTGGTTTTTCCGAACAGGGTTTCTCTGTATAGTCCTGGCTGTCCTGGAATTCACGCTGTAGATGAGGCTGGCTTTGAACTCAGAAATCTGTCTGCTTCTGCTCCCAAAGTGCTGGGATTAAAGGCATGTGCCACCACTTCCTGTGACCAGGCCTTTGTTTTAAACTGCCAGGTTTTTGTAATAGATCAGGAGGATAAGAAAAAGGGTAAGCTGGCCATGTTGGAAGTCGGCCACCTTTGTTGCCTAGCGGTGGCCCCTATCCCTGCCCACCTACCAGAGAATATCTGCCTTACTCCTAGTCTCTCGTGGGCATACCCCATGTCCCCCATATAGGCACGTAATTAATAGAAAATTGAAAATAGTATGACTTGTCATTACGAGGCATAAGGTGGAGTCAACTCATTCTGCCTGAAAGAGGAATGTAGGCTTGGTCTCCTTGAAGCTCCTCACGATGAAGGAAAAGCTGGCAGTGGAGATGTGTGCGCCCGAGACTGAGTCCCCTCACTTTCAACGGACTGTCTTCTTTCTCAAACTGTCCCCAAGCAAAGACTGTTCTAAAAGCCTCGCGACCGCCTTTCCGAACATCTCTTTCAAAGCTTCCTTGACTTGATTGTTGCGCAAGGCATAGATAAATGGATTCAGCAGAGGGGTCACAAACGTTGTTATCACGGTTACTGACCAGTTCGTATCCACAGAGCCACTCTGGGATGGCCTTACATAGAGGAAAATGGCGCTCCCGTAGAAGAGGGTTACCACCATCAAGTGGGAGGTGCACGTGGAGAAAGCCTTCTGCCGACCCGAAGCGGAGGGGATGCGCAGGACGGCCAGGACTATGTGGCCATAGGACGCAGCAGTAACGGCGAGAGAGGATACGATGACAAGAAAGGCCAGGATAAAGTCTGCCTCCTCCAGTGTCGTGGTGTTGGTGCATGCCAGATGCAGCAAGGGTCCGCTGTCACAGAAGAAGTGCCGCACCACAGCACCTGGTTTGCAGAAAGGAAGCAAGGCCACAGCCACCGTGGGGCCAAGCACAGGGAGGAGACCCCCCACCCAGCAGGCCAAGGCCACCTGAAAACACACGGCTCCGTTCATGAGCAAGGGGTAGCGCAGAGGACGGCAGATGGCCAGGTAGCGATCCACAGACATGACGGCCAACAGTAGGAACTCGGAGGCCCCCAAAAAGAAGTAAAAGTAGAACTGTGTGATACAGGCAGCGAAGGAAATGGTGTGCCGCCTCGACAGGAAATTGCTCAGCATCTTCGGAATGATGACAGACGTGATTAGAATCTCTAGGCAGGACAAGTTAGCCAGGAAGAAATACATGGGCGTCTGCAGGCGATGATCCGCTCCCACCACCCCCACAATCAACATGTTGCCCGTGAGAGTCAACAGGTAAATGAAAAGGAACGTGGAGAACACTTCCGCTCCTGTGCTGTTGAGATTCGGGAAGCCCGCCAGGACAAACTCCGTAGTGCCATCACTCTGGTTCCCGCGCGGAGCCATGGTTATCTTCCCCAGCTGTAAGACAAGGTGAATGTGGTCGTGATGAAAAGATGTTCTGTCACCCATCCTGAAACTCAAGGTCACTATCTGCTTACAGAGAAATTCCCTGAAAGGGTAGCTAAGTCTTAGGGAAACGTCAGGAGCCTGTATCTTCAACTATCTCATGCTCAAATCTTGACTGATGGTTCTTCATTACGATGAGAGAAATATCTGTGAACATCTGAATTGGGTGAAAATATGAAAATAAGATTTTGTGAAGAAACAGAGCTCCTGCTTAGAATTCTTGCATCTCTTGGCACACTGGGCAGGTACACTCTGCTTCTTAGTTACAAATTTCGGTTAGGAACAAGAGAAATAGCAGGACAAAGGATTCAATAGTTTCCTATGCCAGCCTAAGGAAGGGGCCCAGAAAATCAGGACGAAAGTCAAAGTCCAGGCTTGGTTTACTCCTCTGTTTGGAAGCTGATCAAGGGTTGGAGTCCTTGCTTGCATTTCAATTAGCCAGCTAAACAATTGGCCGTACAGACGGGGCTTTTTATACACCAATTCTCCATTTTTATGGAGAATTTTCACAATAAACCGAGAGCCACAAACTGCTCGCACTTCTGATGTAACTGTAGTACAGAAAAAGAGACTATAGCAGGAAGCCATGATGATCCGTTCTCTTAGTCTGTTGTATTCAAGCTAAGTGCCCTGGCTGATGTTAATGTGAGCTCCTGAGGCCTTTTCCAATTTGTGACATTCTCCCTTCTAAGACACAGTCTTAAACCTTTACAAAAGGTTTTTACACAGCCTTTACAAAAACAGGTTTTACACAGCCTTTACAAAAAGGTTTTACACAGCCTTTACAAAAACAGGCTCCACTAGACTGTCAGAAACGGAATTGAAAATTCCTACTGTAATTAATTAATTAAACTGGAAATGAAGTTGATTCAAGTCCTTCCAGTCCCACAAACTTTAAAAACAATAGTCAAATTGATGGTTTTCTAAAGTGCTGTCTCTTAAGAGTCTTCACTAAAAGATAGGGAAAACACAAACTAAAGATATGGAAAAAACTAACGAAAGACTCTCAGTAGCAAAACATCAGGATTGATTTTCAGAGCATTGATCGTTCTCTAGCGGTACTATTCTGACCACACCCCAATGTTCAGTGACATTTTAGGACCACTGTCCCATCCCCAGCAGATGTTAGACTCCTACTCTCTCTGCTCTGGTCCCTGTTCTCACCTCCGGATCTTAGAAGTGGGAGAGGGAAGCACGTGCCCCTTCCATCTAGGATATGGAACCTTTTGTGGTTATGCACCTTAGGGGCTCATCGCCGGCGCTCCTCCCTCCAGCACCTACAGAAATCACACCACGCAGGTCAGGACTACAGTTTTAGCTCGACTCTCGCTATGCGCCGCATTCTGTATTCAGCGATTCAAAGACAGGTCACGTTGCTGGATCACTGTCCAATGCCTAACGACAAAACAGAAAAACAAAACAGAAAAATTTGGGTTTGTGACCAGTAGCGAAGAAATGCTACTGATAGGGACAGCATGCCAAGAAGAATGTGAAACATGAGCCTATAGAAGGTAAGTAGTGGCCTAAAATACAGGCTCTGGAGTGAGCTGCGGAAGCAAAGCACTCCACCTAAGAACAGAAAGGATGTAGTGTAATGAGAGGGCACCCGGTACCTCAAAGCAGATCTTTTTTTCTGGCCCTCTGTCATTCCTTGTGAAACCACCTCATTGGACTGAGCCTATCTTTATCTGAAGTAATGGGGGATGACTCTCCTGTTCTGGAATGCCCTTGATATTTCATAAGCGTAAGACCCTGAAATATTTATCTTTCCAGTTTGTAAGTCAGTGTCACCTCCACCCTCCCATCCTTTCAGCAGCCCCACTCAGAGTCTGAGAGTCACCCGGTATCCTCGCAGCTCCAGGGGATGAAGTCTGCACTGGGGAAAAGAGAGGTTGGGTAAGGCCTCTTCCCTGGGGCTCTAGTCTCTGGTGCTGATCTTCTGCCTAGTGAGCACAGGGGCTTTTCTGACCCTGAGGAGGGAGTTACATTGTTTCTCACAGATTTGTTTTGTTCTGTTTGTCTGATTGGGCGTTTTGACATAGGGTCTCACTAAGTAGCCTTGGACCTTGCTATACAGACCAGGTTGGCCTTGAATTCATAGAGATGGTTATAAATACCGTTCCTGGATATACTGCCCCTTTCTTATGCCACAAGCAAGTCAAACATCGGGGCCCAGTCTTTCCCTCTGTAGACAGAATCGCTTCTGCAGAATGATCAGTGCTCTAGGCTGACCTAGGCACAGTTCTTGTGAAAGACAATTGTCTCAGCACTCTAAAGTCTCACTGCAAGAACAGTAGCTGGAGGCAGGGGGTGAACACGAATGGTTACTTCTACCCTAAGAGTACAACACACTTACCGGTAGATGTTTTCCTCTCTAGTGGTTGAAAAACATTGCATTTCTTTTTTGTCTTGGCAGGCTCTAGGAATAGAATGTCCATTGTTTTGCTTTTAGACCCCGTTCTTCCTGACCACTTTAAGTCATTGGTCTCTAATAAATCTCTGTATTGTAAGGTAGGATCTTCTGTGTGCCACTTTGGTTTTCAGTGGAGAAATAAGGCTCGATCCAGACATGAGGAGCTTAAGGAACAGCAAGGCTGGGGAGAGAGAAACTACTCAGACAGCAAGAGGATAAAAGGGAGAGGGTGGGGTGCAAACATATCGCAAAGGTCCCAGAAATTTGTGATTCTGTGATAACTTCCTAGACCCTGTGCTAGGTAAATCTGAAAAGGAGACAAAGAATGTTTTCTTCATTTGACATCAACCATCCTAAGTCTGGCAACTGCAAAAGAAGCATTAGCTATGGAAATGAGAGAAATCATGGTACCTGACCAGCATCCACTGCCTCACTCGTCATGACACTCAGGGGGAATGTCTGTAACCCAAGCAACATAGACTTCACCTCTTCACCCCGAGGACTTAAATGACAGTGTGACTCTTCCCCTTGGGTTCTATGGTAGAAAATAACGGAAGACCCAAGGGTGTGATGAGATAGCAAGAGGTTGTCCATACCGTCTCCCTGCTGTTGCGTCTCCCTACCATATACTTTATATCCTGCCAATCATTTGGAATTCCACGTACCCAAAACCTCGTCAGGGATGCTGGATAGCTGCTCACGTGTTCATCTCTATGTACTGTACGCTCCTTCCTAAAGAACCGACGGCCTCTTGTTCAGAAGCCTCAGTTTACTCAATTCGCCCACCCATTCCTCTCCTCCCACCTTTGTGACCACTTTCTAACCAGAACTATGACCAGTTCTGCTGACATCTTTCCAACCTGATACGTAACTTGCTACGTTCCGACCTTTCTTTCTCGGCTCATCTTCTACTCTCTTCATCTTTAGGGCACCGGGTTTTCACCTTTGCATCTCTGGGGCGAGTCCCAATGCTTGGAACATACTAGATGCGTAAAAATGGTGTGCCCACTCACCTACTCTGAGTCCCCGGACCTGAAGAGCAGCTGTCCTCTGAGATAAACATGAGCTGGGTTTTGAGCCAAGTAGAAGAACTCCCAGGGCCTTCCAGGGTCGGTTTGACTGGATTCCGTCCTTGCTGGACGTAATCCTGAGAGCATTAAAGATAACCCTGGGCAAAGTGAGAAAAGTCACTAAACTGTAAAGGAAGGAGCAAGGGTGGACTGGAGGACTGGCAGGGCTGTCACACCAAACCAGACTCCAAGCAGGAGCTCCCACTCGCTAAGCTAAGGGAAGGATGCATCTAAAGAGAAGACCCAAGGAGTGTGAGAGTTGTCTAGAGAACTCTATACAAAAAACGTAAACCTTGACTGAAGCACAACCTAGTGGCTCATGTCTGAAAGCTCAATGCTTGGATTATCATGAGTTTGAGGTCAGCTTGGGATACATAATAAGATTCTGTCTCAAAATAAAACTTTTTGATTGAATTATAATACTTGAAGAGACTGAAAAATAAGGCATGATCATTCTTTTAATTACAGAACTAGTTTTTCAAAATTTTGGATAATATACAAAGAAAGCAGTTTCCTTGAGACATTTTCACAATGTATACTATTATGATTTTATTATTTATTTTTATTTGACCTCCTACACTTCCCTATACCCCTTCTCAGCACTTGTGAATTCCCTCCCACCGTCCCATCTAATGACCCATACATCCTATTACCCGCTCTGTTGCCCCCCCCTTAGTCTCTCTCTTTCATAGTCACCTCCCTACTTCCATATCCTACATATAAACATACATGTAGGAGACATGTATGTATACATATATACACTTATGACTATGTATGCATACAATGTATGTATACATTTAAATATAGAGTTCATATATTGAAAAAGCACAGTTTTTGTCTTCTGAGTTTGGCTTATTTCTGCCCATTTTCCTATGAATGTCATAATTTCATTCTGTGTGATAGCTGAAGACAATTCCATTGTGTATATTTTACCCATATCTTCCTTTCCTGTTCATCTGTTGGTTGTTTGTTGGCTCCATTTCTTAGCTCCTATGAGCAAAGCAGCAATGAACTCAGGTAGATGAGGAGCTCTGAGGTACGCTGACTTAGACTCCTTGAGGGAAGGCTGGATTGGTTATATGGTAGGTTTTGGTATTTTGAAGAGTCTCCACATTGGCTTCCAAACTGGTTTTACCCATTTCTATTCTGACTAGGAGTAAATAAAAGTTTCTCTTTCCCTTTATCCTGGTCAACATTTGTTGTCACTGTTTTCCTGGTGATTCCAACTGTGGCGACATGACATCTCAAAGTAATTTTAATTTTCTTGCTGATGGCTATGGATATTAAACACACTTTCAAATCCTTGCCGGCCATTTTGTTTCATTTCTTTGGAGAACTATCTATTCAGTTCATTAGGTCATTTATTAGTCATATGATTTTTGTTATTAACTTTGGGGTTCCGTATAGCTTTTTAAGATTTATCTCCTATGAGACAGAACAACGTTTTTCCCCCCATTCAGCAGGTCATTTCTCCACTACAAAGACTGCTTCCTGTGTGGCACTGAAGTGGTTTAATATTGTGCAATCTTGTTTGTCAACTGTTAAGATTATTTCCTATACAGTTAGAATCTTTTCCATGAAGTCCTTAACTATTTGTGAAACATTTTCTTTCTTTCCTCTGCCAGTCTTGAAGTTTTGGATCTTACATTAAGGTATTTAATCCATTTTGAATGAGTTTCTCTATAGGGTAAGACATGTAGTTTCATTTTTCTACATGCATGCAAGACATGCAGTTTTTCCAGAACTCTTTGTTGAAGAGGCTCCTCACGGCAGAATATGTTTGTGACACCTTTGTCAAAGATTACATGTTAAAATTAAGGGTTAAACTTGTATGAAAATGACTCTGGCACTCGGCTACAACCAAACCCAGTTGATCGTGTAACAGTAGAGCGTAGTAGGAAAAATGTGCTTATGTCTGTGACTGCATATGCTCATGATGTTTTAGATTTTATCTTTAAGGTCAAAAAGTAAAGCTCTAACAGTATGTAGGTTATCAGCACTATGTATAGCTCAATGTCAGTGCCCTGAGCACTTGCACAAACCCACTCGTATCTCCAACAACACAAGGGAGACCAAGTCCCCCCCTCGTCCATACCCACTTGCGTCCCATCATCCAGTTAACCATTTTCATTAGTTTAGTGCTGGTTCTTCCAGTGTGGTTTTTGTTGTTTTGTTTTGTTGCTATATGACAGCAATAGGCAAACATATAAAGTAACTAATAGATTTTTTTTTCACATTAATAACCATGGTTAAAACATTTTCTACCTGTTCTTGGTAACAAGAGAGGGGAAATTTTACAGGATATAAAGGGAGAGTTTATTTTGTCTCACAGCTCCAGGGGGACAGGAGTCTGTTGTGCTGGGGACACAGGGCAGCAAGTGGCAGACATAGCTGCAGGAGGCAGAAGCTGAGAATTCACATGGTTAGGACGAAAGGGGAAGAGGGAATCAGAAGTGCCATGAGGCTTTTAATCTCAAAGACTGTCCCCTGGTGACATTATTCCCCCAGCAAGGCTGCATCACCTCAACATCCCCAAACAGCACCACCAACTGGGGGCCAAGAGTTCAAAGGCCCAAGCCCATGAGGGAAAGTTCTCACTGAGGCTGTCATGCTCTAAATGCAGAGAGGAAAACAGAGTAAATACGTAATAGTGACAATCAAGTCTCTGCGAGATGATCAAGTTTTTAGAAATACAGTATTTCCTTAGTTAAAAATTAACACTAGGGCTAGAGAGATGGCTCAGTGTTTAAGAGCAATGGCTGCTCTTCCAGAGGTCCTGAGTTTAATTCCCAGCAACCACATGGTAGCTCACAACCATCTGTAATGGGATCGATGCCCCTCTTCTGGTGTGTCTGAAGACAGTGACAGTGTATTCAAATATATAAAAATAAATCTTTTTTTTTAAATTAACATCAGAAATATCTCCCTAAAGATAGAAGCTAATTCTGCAGAATGAGCCAACCAGACTCTGGGGAATGTCAAATACCGTGTGGTTTATACAGATCCCAGGACATGCAAATTGATAATGAACTCCAAAAGGAATTCAACTTTTTTTTTTTTTTTTCCCGAGACAGGGTTTCTCTGTATAGCCCTGGCTGTCCTGGAACTCACTCTGTAGACCAGGCTGGCCTCGAACTCAGAGATCCGCCTGCCTCTGCCTCCCAGAGTGCTGGGATTACAGGTGTGCACCACCACCCGGTGGTGAATTCCTTTAGATAAAGGAATTCAACTTTATCTGAAGCAACCTGCTTCTAGTCCTGATATTTCAAGGCAAGGTGGAAACTCAGAGAATCACATTTAGAGTGCAGAGATTGCATTGGAATAATGATTGGGATACAGATGTCCTGTTTTCATTCTGGCAGATTCCTTAGAATTAATTTCTCCTTCCGTTCCATTTAAGTTTTTAACAGTCTAGGAAAGCATGGCACGGTGCTATCACAGAAACGAGACAACAGACATTTAACTGAGTTCTGGGTGCTGGAACAAGTTACCATGAGGCACGTGGGAGGAAGAGATGGGTTTGCGACCAAGCACTTGCCTATCTAGTGTGGACAAAGCTCGGGTTTTGGCCCACCGTGCTACAAAAGGAAACATTTATTTTCTCATTTATTTTCAGGATTTAAAAACAGTAAATCACATATTTATTTTCTCGCGATTGAAGATAGAAGCTGCTGGGAGCCGGGGTCTTAGCAGCCCAGGTCCTCAGCAAGGGCCCTTTGCTCTTCCTGGAGTCATTCACTTGTCTCCATAGATGAAAAGAGGATGCTAGACCTCTGGCCTCATCTTGCAAGGGCACTAGCTGTTCTATTGATTAGTGTACTGCCCCGCGTCAGCCAGCCTCCTGCCACTATCACAAAAACCTAAGATAACCAATCAATTTTAGAAGAAAAAAGCTGTAGCTCACAGGTTTTTGTCTGTTTGGTTGGTGATTTTTTTTGAAAGAGGGCCTCACTGTGTAGATCAGGCTGGCTTTAGTTTTCCTGCCTCTGCGTCCTGGGTGCTGGGATTTGAGGTGAGTACCACCATGCCTGGCTTGGTTCACAGTTTTGAGGTCTAGCCCTGCATCTGGAGGCCTCCATGGTGTTGAGGATCAGACCTAGGGCCTTACATATGCCAGGAAAGCACAGTACAGTGACTACTCTGACATATTCTCACGCTGTGATGTGCGATCTCACGGCAAGCGTCAGAGCAGCAGGCCACTGGCACCAGAAGAGAACCCGCAATAGAATCCCAAACAAACCTTTCTGATTTAAAGTTGATTATCCTGCTAATAAGACTTCAGTTCCTGTAGAAAAATAACAGAAATAAGCAACTTTTTTCTTTTTTTTTTAACTTTTTCTTTTTATTAAACTAATAAAATTTATTTTAAAATATGCAACTCAGTATTGACAATTTTTAAGTCATCAAAATAATTTATAATAGTTAAATGCCTCTTAATTATACATGATGTCTTATGAAGCTAAAAGTAATATGCACTCAACCAGTTTTTAAAATCTATTTGGAACTTTAAACATGATAGAAGTAGAAAAAACATCTCTTATGAAGTCCTCAATGAAAGGAAATTGTGACAAATTCCTGATTAGACAGAAAATGTTCCATCTCCAAGGGAGAATACCCAACATAAATGTGGCTTCATAGAATGAATTGGGTAGAGCTCCTTCTGTTTCTATTTTGTGGAATTGTTTGAAGAGTATTGGTATTGGGTTTTCTTTGAAGGTCTGATAGAATTCTCCACTAAACCCATCTGGTTCTGGGCTTTTTAAAATAAACAACCTTTTAAAAAGAAAACTTTATTTCAGTTCATAGTTTCAGAGCTTTCTAGTTCATTGTATTGAATACTTCATAGTTTATATTTTTTAAATTTAATTAAATTTAAAATAATTTTCCCTTCTTCTCTTTCCTTTTATCCCTACTATCTCTGCCTCTACCATTGCTCCCTCCCAAACTCACAACCTCCTCTTAATTTACCATTGTTGTTACACACACACACACACACACAGCCTGCTGAGTCCATACACTGTTGTCTGCTTGAATATCTTTCTAGGGATGATCACATTGCATTAGATAATCAAACAGGGAGCTTATCACACCCACACACCCCTAGTGGCACACCAGGCTGGGACTCAAGTAACTGATTTTCACTTTACTGTAACATGCTATTTAAAGGCTCACCTCCTCTCATCTCAACTCCTCTCACTGGAGATTCCAGTTCTTGGAACAGACCCACGGTCCCCAAAGACCTTTCACCCTGTCTCTCTAGATTATTCTTTATTTTTCTACAGCCTATCTGAGGAAACTTCTCCTCCCACAAAACCTCCAATTACCTAGGGACCCTGCCTCTTGGTGTAGTCAGGGTTTCTTTGGCTTCTTCCCACAGACTCTCTCAGATTCTTCTCTGTGCTAAGCTCTATTCCCCTCTGCTACCCACCAGAAGACTCACAGGCTACCTAAGATTCAGAAAGAGCAAAAGAAAACAAGGACCAGAGCGCCCATCCAATAGAGACAAGACCAGATGTTGTCAGCACTCCAATCACCTGAATTATTTCTACTCCAGATGTCTAGATATCACCAGGACCCAGAAATCCTCCTACAAAGGACACTATGAAATGTAATTATGTAATATAACTGAAGCACAAGACTTCTAAATAGCAATTATGTGTATGTTCAAGGACCTTAGAGTATAAATAAATAAATGCATTAATCAAATCTATTAAAGTGCAAATAGTGGAATAAAAATAATAAAAACAGTTCATTAAGACATGAAAGAATTACAAGTGCTTATTACAAGGCAGAGGAAATGAATACCTCAGTCAAAGAAGATGTTAAATCTAAAAAAACAATACAGGCACAAAAACATCCAGAAAACCTGGAGCACTATGAAAAAAATCAAATCTTCAAATAATAGAACTATATGAAAAAGAATAAGCATAGGTTTAAGGCACAGAAAATATTTTCAACATTATAGAGAAAATTGCCCTAACCTAGAAAAGGAGATACCTATCAAGGTAAGGTACAAGAAGCATACAGAACACTAAGTAGACAAGATCAGAAAAGAAATTTCCCACAACATACAATAATTGAAACATTAAATGTACAGAACAAAAAAGAATATTAAAAGCTGCAGAGGAAAAACACTAAGTGAACAAAGGCAGACCCATTAGAATCATTCAAAACTTCACAATGAGACTCTAAAAAGCCAGAAGTACCCAGACAACCATTCTACAATCTCTGAGAGACCACAGATACCAGCCCAGTCTACTATACCCAGCAAAACTATCAATGCCAATAGACAGAGGGAAAAATTATATGATAAAACCAAAACTTAGCAGTCTCTATCTACCAATCCAGCTCTATAGAAGGCACTAGAAGGAAAACCTCAATCTGAAGTGTTAATCACATCCAAGAAAACAGAAGGAATATAAAATCCCAGACCAGAAAGTCAAAAGGGAGGGGAAACACACATCAACAAAATAACAGGAATCAATAACATTCCTCATTTATAACTCTTGATATTAATGGCTTCCATTTCCCTCATTTTGGAAAAAGGACACAGAGTAGAAAAACAGATTTAAAAACAGGCTCCATCTTTCTGCTGCATTCAAGAAACACACCATACCAGCAAGGCAGAGGAGAAGCAAATGGACCAAAGAAGCAAGCTAGTGTAACCCTTTTAATATCTGACAACACTGACTTTAAACAAAACTAATCAGAAGATATAGGGAAGAACACTATATACTCATCAAAGAAAAATTCCACCAAGAGGATATCTTGGTTCTAAACATTTATGCATCAACACAAGGACAAAATACTATTACAACTATAATAGTATTGGATGACTTCAATAAGCCACTCTCTCTAATAGGGCATCCAGACAAAAACCAAACAGAGAAATACTGAAGTTAAATAATGCCATAAATCAGATGGTCCTAGGATATATTTACAGACAAATTTAACCAAACAAAAAAGAATATAACGTCTTCTCAGAAGCTCATGGGGCTTTCTTCAAAGTTGGCCACATTCTTTAACACAAAGCAAGTCTCAACAGATACAAGAAAATTGTAACACCCTGCATCTTGGATTAAAGCTAGATATCAACAACAAGAGAGACAACAGGAGCTTTACAAGCTCACAGAAACTGCACAACTCACTAATGAATGAAAACTGGGGCAAGACAGAAATTAAGAAGGAATTTTTAAAACTTTTAAGAATTTAACTAAACTAAATCACAAAATACCCAACACTATGAGGCACAATGAAGATGGTTTTAAGTGAGAGGTTCATAGTGCTAAGTGCTGATGTAAAAAAGCTGGAGAGGCCGGGCGGTGGCAGTGCACACCTTTAATCCCAGACCTTCAGAGGCAGAGGCAGGTAAATCTCTGAATTTGAGGCAGTCCTGATCTACACAGAGAGTTCTAGGACAGCCAGGGCTACACAGGAAAACTCTGTCACAGAAAAGAGAGGTGGAGGGGAAAGGGAGGTAGAGGGAAGGGGAAGGGAGGGGGGAAGAGAAGAAAAAAGAGAAGAAGAAAAAAAGAGAGAGACATCTCATAGAACTAACACCCAGTTGGAGCAAATGGCAGGAATCAACCTCAGATCTTAAATCAATAAAAAAGAAACAAAACAAATGAGCATACAAAGAGGATTTGAATGAGATGAAAAGTTGGTTCTCTGAAAGAATTTTAAGATTGATAAGTGCTTAGGCAAATTAGCTAAACGATGGAGAAAAGATTCAAATTAATAACATTAGAGATGAAAAGAGGGACATCATCGAAGACACCAAGGAAGTCCAGGGAATTTAGGGCACAGTTTAATAATCTCTAACCCATTGAACTGGAAAACTTAAAAGAAATGTATACATTTCTTGATATATACAACCTACCAAAGTTAAGTCAAGACCAGATAAGCAACTTAGGCAGATTCAAAAGCTGTAGTGAAATAGAAGCAGTATCTCCCAACAAAACAAAACAAAACAAACAAACAAAAAAAAACCCTCAGGGTCAGAAGGATTAAATGTTGAAGGAAGAAATTCAAGGAAGAATTAATGCCAGCATTTGTCAAATTATTCTGCAAAATAGAAACAGAAGAAACATTATCTAATTTCTCTGATGAGAAACTACCATGATACCTGAACCGTAAAAAGATCCAACAAAGAAAGATACTGACAAACCAAATCCAAAAAAGGAAGAAAAAACAAAAGAAAAAAGAAAAAAAGAAAAAGAAAGAATGACAGACCAGTTGTCCTGATGAAAACGGATGCAAAAATTCTCAATAAAATACTTGCAAGCTGAATACAAGAACACATCAAGAAGACTATCCACCATGATCAAGTAAGCTTCACCCGCAATGTGCAAGGAGATGGTTCAATATTCGTAAATGAAAGACAAATATAACCTATTCCATAACCAGACTGAAAGACAAAAACCGCGTGATCAGCTCATCAGATGCAGAAGACCTTTAACAAAATGTAACATTCCTTCCTGAAATACTACCTCTCCCCAGACTGGGAATACAAGGCTAGGGGTCATACCTCAGCATACTAAAAATATTTTACCAACTAATAACGGCAATTCAAAGCCCGTGACAACATCAGTCTAAACAGAGAACACTCAAAGCAACTCCACTAAAATTGGGAAGAACATGAAGATGCCCCCTCTCCCCACATCTATTCAATATAGAACTTTAAGTCTTAGCTAGAGCAGTAGACAACAGAAGGCCCTCAGACAAGGCTCAGACATTAAGAGCACTCGCTGCTCTTTTAGAGGGCTGGGCTTCAATTCCAAAAACCCACATGGCAGCTCCGTAGCACCTGTAGCTCTAGTCCCAGGTGATCTACAGATACCTGCTTCTGGCCTCTGATGGCATCAGGCACACATGTGGTGTGCAGCCACACATGCAGGCAAAATACCTGCACACATAAAATGAGATAGTTAAAAAAATAAAATAAAAATCAGACAACTGGAGGTTATCAAGAGGAAAGGAAGAAAGCAAAGTATTTTTATTTGCAGATTATGTACTTTTATTTATAAAAGACCCTAAAATCCCTACAAGGAAATGTCTACATCTGATAACCACTTTCAATAAAGCAGCAGGGTACAAAATTAACACTCAAAAATTAATAGTCTTCATATATACAATGATAAGCATACTGAGAAAAAAAATCATGGGAACAATAGCCTTGTCTTAGTTAGGGTTTTACTACTGTGAACAGACAGAATGGCCAAGGTAACTCTTATAAGGACAACATTTAATTGGGGCTGGCATTCAGGTTCAGAGGTTTAGTCCATTATCACCAAGGCAGGAACGTGGCAGCATCCAGGCAGGCATGGTGCAGGAGGAGCTGAGAGTTCTACATCTTCATCTGAAGGCTGCTAGGAGAATCCAGGCAGCTAGGATGAAAGTCTTAAAGCCCACATCCACAGTGACACACCTACTCCAACAAGGCCATACCTCCAAATGGTGCCACTCCCTAAATATCAAGCATATTTAAACCACAACAAGCCTCAAAAATAATAAAATATCCTGAGAAAACTCTAACCGAACAAGTGAAAGACTTATATGATAAAAGCTTTAAGACGCTGAAGAAAGAAATAGAAGAACATATCAGAAGATAAAAAGGTCTTCTATGCTCATGGATTGGTAGAAGTAATATAGTAAAAATGGCCTTTCTAGCAAATCAATCTACACAGACAACACATTCATATTGAAATTTCTACACAACTCTTTACAGAAATTGAAAGGATAATGTTCAGCTTCATATGGAAATATAAAAATTCCAGAATAGCTAAAATAATCCTGAATAATAAAAGGCTTCTACCAGTATCAATATTCCCAAATTCAAATTGTGCTACAGAACTATAGTGATGATGAAGATGAGGATGATGATGAGGATGATGAAACATGGTATTGACACATTGAACAGTGGAATCAAATGAAGATCCAGACATAAGTCCATAAACCTATGGACACCTGAGTTTTGTTCAGCCATGTTCATTGCTGCTCTGTTCATAATAGGAGAAACTGGAAACAGTCTAGTTGTCCATCAATAGATGGGTGGATAAAGAAAATTGTGGTACATTAACACAATAGGGTATATTGGCTGTTAAAAAAAATCATGAAACCTGTAAGTAAATGGATGGAGGAAAAAAAAAAAACCTTTTTAAGTGGGATAACTCAGATCCCAAACAAACAAACAAAAAAGATAAAAAGGTATAAATTCTTCTATATGTGGATGTAGCATCTGATAGGAATGTTAGAGTCCAAATAACCACAGAGATCAAGTATAGAGTGAAGGGGATGGAGACTCTCCCAAAGAAGGAGAAACATAATAGATAGTTATAGAGAGACAGGATCTCCTTAATGGGGGAGGGAAAGAGGCAATGTGGGGAGGGATCACCAACACTAAGGGCTGTTTGTCAGGTCATATGGACACTTACTACCATAGAAGCTTTTCTTTCATGTGTGTGTGTGTGTGTGTGTGTGTGTGCGTAGATCTAAATGGACTCACTAAATTACAGAGAGACAATGCCCCAGCTAAATATCTTTACTCACTAAGTAAAGCTTCCAGTGCCTGGAATTGGTCACGTCTAGTTGGATTGTTGAACAAATGGGGCCTGTGGAGATCTTCAAACATGTCAGGCGATTGCCAAGGCTATCAGATGCTCTTCCTGAACTGAGGGTAGTAGGGCTCTATTGCTCATATCTCATGGAGCACAGAGAAGTTGAGCTGGGCCCTAACTAGCACCGTCACCCCTGCAGACCCGTCATGGTGCTGGAACTTACTTCTCAAGCTACCAGAGCAGAAGGTAAACACCCACCCAGCCATAAACCCTCTGATCTACAACAGTGACCTGCCTACATGAGACACTGGCGCAACAGTGGCTTAAACGTTGGGGAGTAACCAACCACTATCTGATTGGAGTTAAGGACGAGGTCATGAAATGGAAGCCATGTCTGACATTACTCAAACGGCCAAGAACATGAAATCAGATAGCCTGAGCTGAGGGAAAAACCAAATACTGCTGTTCTACCTCTAAAGACAATGCTGTAATAAAATGTCTCCTAATAGACACCAGTGTCTGACTCAGCCACCATCAGAGAGGTTTCCTCCTGAGGTAGACGGGAACTCATGCAGAGACCCACACTGTCAGTGTGTTGCCAGCGAGATACTTTGGAACACTCAGTCGTAAATGGGATGCCTTCATCAAGCCCCTCCTCTCCTGGCTCTGGGAACTATGAGGAAGAAGAGGCAGAAAGGCTGTAAGAGCGAGTTGAGATGGAAGACTCCAAGGAAGTAAGTAGTGCCTTTCAGACACAGTACTGATGCACACATGAACTCACACAGAGGAAGCACCACAGAACCCACAAGGGGTCAAACCATGTGGGGTCCCAGACTGAGACAGGGACGCGGACATGAGCTTCCACCCCTAACCAAGAAGCTATCTCAGGTGGACAATCAGTTTCAAAGGAAAACTCCATTGTCTCTAGTGGAGTCTCACTGGGTATATTAACTACACTTTAGGGAGGCCCTGTGCTCAGGGGCAGATGGTTAAAATAATGGCGTTTTTGTAGTTTTTTTTGGCCACATATTGCTTTGTTTGGGCATTATTTTTTTAAAGATTTACTTATTATATGTAAGTACACTGTAGCTGTCTTCAGACACTCCAGAAAAGATTAGATGGTTGTGAGCCACCGTGTGGTTGCTGGGACTTGAACTCAGGACCTTCAGAAGAGTAGTCAGTGCTTTTAACCTCTGAGCCATTTCTCCAGCCTTTGGGCATTATTTTCCACTTTACTGGTCTTTTGTTTGTATATTATGGTTTCTAGTTTTGTGTTTTTATGGTGTGTGTGTATGTGTACCTGCACATACATGCCACAGAGCATACCTTGAGCTCATAGGACAACCTTAGTGTCAGTCTGAGTCTTCCACCTTGTTGGAGGCAGGATTTCTCATTTGTTCTTCGAGCTCTTTTCTGTTTCTGCCTCCCATTTCACTGCAGAGCTGCTGGGACTGCAGAGAGGTGATGTCGTCTCTCAGACAGGTGATGTGGTTCTCAAGTTTGCAGGACAGTGCTTTGCTATTGACTATTTTCCCAGTCCTGACTCGGACTTTAAACACACCCCTAGCTTGCTTCCACCAACCCAAAAGCTGAGAATGTTCAGATAGCAGCTGAGGCTATAAAAGATTTCCCTGTTTGACACAACCTGCCTTCCCCGTCTTTCCACCAGTGAATTTAACAATTACCTTGAAATCAACTTTCTTCATTCTATTGCTACAAAAACTTCACTCAACCCTTTTGTTTGTTTTTCTGGTATTTTGTTTTGTTTGGTTGGTTTTGAAGTAGGGCCTCTCTGTGCAGCCCTAAACATCAATGGGTAGAACAGGCAGGCTAAACACAGAGATCCACCTGTCTCTGCCTCCCAAGTGCTGGGATTAACCGTGGGTGCCACCTGGCTTGGAGGCTCATAGCCTTTTGAAGGCTACAGGACACCAGGCCGATGCTGAGGCAGGGGGATTAGCTTGGCCTGACAGTGACGCTGCTTTCCTTCAGCAGTGGGATTCTTGGCTTGATGTAGACACCGCATATGAGCACTGAGAGGAGCAGCTTGAGAAGAAGGGAAAGCTCGCATGGCATCCTGGGAAATAGCCCCTCCCATTTCACAAACATCAGAAAGCAGAAGTTCCCTTTGGAGTCCTTTGTCATATCCAGTTCCTACTGGTCACCACAAGGCACTCCATCTTCTCAGAAGCCGCCCCTCTCCTGATCCTGGCACTGTCCTCCTCCTGCCAGAGGTTGGGCCTCTTCGTCGTCCAGCTGGGGTCCACTGCTTCCCTGGAAGGATGCTCAAGAACGCTGTCGCTGTCGCTGTCCAATCTAGCGAGGCTTGCTCCCTCGAGAGCCCCCACCCTCCCAGGGCGCTTGAGCGCTTTTGAAGTCGTAGTCGTCATCGTCATTGTTGTTGTAGTTGTTGTTCACTCCCGAGGATACACTCAGTGGAATCCTTGACAACCACTCTCAACCCTGTCCCAAGTCTGAAAGGGAGACAATGTGGAAAAGTGGGGGAAGGGAAGGAAAACAAAGGAATCAGAGAGACAGACAGACAGATAACTAAAGGATAAACCTGGGAAGGAGGTGGGGGGAGAACAGGATAGAAAGAGAGGAAAAAAGAGAGACAGGTGGAGGTGGAGGAAGAGAGACAGGGAGAGGGAAAGACAGAGGCAGAGAGACAAGAGGTTGAATGTAAGAAAACGAGAGTAATAGAGTTTGATGGAAGGAAAAGAGGAGGGAGACTGGAGGGGGTGATGGGGGAGAGAGATTGGAGGGGGTGATGGAGGGAGGGTGATGGAGGGGGTGATGGAGGGGGTTACCTAAGTGAATGGGAGGTTGAGGTTAAAACGTGCTCAGGAAGACAAACATGAGAACAGCTAAGAGAAACACAAAGTACCTGGGGTAGGAGATAGAGATAAAGAGGGACAGACAAGGATGTACTTAGAAGATAGGGAGAAAGAAACATGGGTCTTAATCCTGTGCTGGCTACCTTTGGGCTGCTGTTGTAATGTAACACATCACCGAGGCAACTGGTAGAGTGTAGACTCCGCGTGTTTACGGTTGCAGAGGGATGGGAGCCCATTAGGGAGGGAAGCGGTGGGAGCACAGCCTCAGCTGTCACAGAATGCAGAGAGAGCAGGAAGAGGCTGGACTGTGAGTGCACAAAGCCTCCGGGTGACACACCTCCTCCAGCAAGCTTGCACCGCCTTTCCACAGTGTCACCAGCTGGTCACCAAGTGATCAAACACTGGAGCCTCATTCAGAACTCCACATGGCAGGCTGTGTCAGTCTGGTTACTGTAAGTCTGAGGCCGGCTCGAACTATTCAGGATGACTGTGCTGAGTCTGCTATAAAATCATATTCTAAAACTCATGAAGCCAGCAATAAGCCTGGAGCAGAGACTGAAGGAAAGGCCATCCAGAGACGGCACCAAACAGACACTATTATGGATGCCAACAAGTGCTTGCTGACAGGAGCCTGATATGACTGTCTCCTGAGAGGCTGTGCCAGAGCCTGACAAACACAGAGGCAGATGCTCGCAGCCAACCATTGGACTGAGCATGGGGTCCCCAATGGAGGTGTTGGAGAAAGGACTGAAGGGGCTGAAGGGGTTTGTGACCTCATAGGAGGAACAACAATATCAACCAACCAGACCTCCCAATCCCCCAAAGCTCCCAGGGACTAAACCACCAACCAAGGAGTACATGTGGGGGCACCCACAGCTCCATCTGCATATGTAGCAGAGGATGGCCTTGTCAGGAGGCATCAATTGGAGGAGAGGGTCTTGGTCCTGTGAAGACTCAATATAGGGGAATGCTAGGGCGGAGTGGGTGGGTGGGTGGGAGGGGTAGCACCCTCGTAGAAGCAGGAGGGTGGGGGATGGGGGATGGGATGGGGGTTGTGGAGGGGAAACTGGGAAAGGGGATAACATTTGAAATGCAAATAAATAAATAAAATATCCAATAAAAAATAAAATTAAAAAAACCAACAATAAAATAAAAAGACAAAGACCAAATGACTCTTCAAGGTCCCATTTGACAATATTTGGAGACAGTTTTTTTTTTATTATTATTATTATTATTTCTGGTTAGGAAAGGCACCACGAGAGAATGTTTCTTTTAAAAAAACCTCAAATTCTGGCAATGTACGATGGTCCAGGGCTGTTGTCTCAGCACGTGGAAGATGTAGGCAGGAGACTCAGGAGTTGAAAGGTCATCTTCAGTTACACATCAAGTTCCAGACCAGCCTAGGCTGTGTGAGATTCTGCCTCAACACAAAGCAAAACGAACAAATGGCCCCAAACAAGCAAAGGTCTCTGACTTCAAATCCACCCTAGGACTTTTGGTTCTGGTCTTACTTTGGCTCAGTTCTTTTATATCACTTCCTTGTGGTTTGTGCAGGAAATAGAGGGCGATGAGGGAGAGAGCGGTGCGAAGTGTGGGTGAGAAACTGTGAAAGACACTGTCACAAAACATAGTTCAGAGGCAGGAAAGAGCCCAGTTTCAGCTCTGCAATGCCTCATACCACAGGGTCTGAGCACCACAGAGAACTTGACATTGCTTGAGCCACAGCGGTCATCTTAGGTCCTTTTTCTGGCCACAGACCTAGCCTAGAGGCAGGTGCTTAGAAAACACAAGAGCATTTTCATATTACACCAAGGAGAGAATGAAGACGAACTAATCAATCCTGAGAAAGAAAATACTGGCAGTGGTGGGATTCGAACCCACGCCTCCGAAGAGACTGGAGCCTAAATCCAGCGCCTTAGACCGCTCGGCCACACTACCAAGCTGCCGGGCTTTTCTGGTATACACTAACTATTTACGCGATCCTGTTTCTCTTTAAACTGCAATCTGAAACCCAGCTTTAAAGGATTTTTCCCCCTTTCCAAAGCGCTAGCTGGGCACCAGAGTGAGCAGATTAACCGATCTACCCTCCCGAGGCCGCACCCCAGAGAGGGCTGTCTGCAGGCTGATCAGTTCCCCTGCTGAAGTTTGTCCAGTGTGGCGCCAGCCGCTGCAGACGCGTTTTGCAGTGCGTGGAAGGCGAGGCGGCCGGAGCCTGCGGGAGTAGAAGTCAGAGGCGCCCTTCCCTATGGACTCATACAGCCTGAGAGAACCAGGGCGGTGCTGGAGGCCTCCAGGAGTCGGAGGTGTCCTCATGCTCGGGTCTCCACTCGCCCCAGTACTCGCCCCCTCCCCGCTCTAGAGGCTCACAGATCTCCAGCCCGGAGCTGCGGCGCATGATTTCGGGAAGAGTGGCCACACTGCAGTTGTGGTTCATTAGAGCTTCTGGCGTGGGACCCACCAAACACCGGCCTCCATGTTCCCTGCGCAGGAAAGAAGCCCCCCCGGCTCCTGATCACGGCTGGTGTAAATCACTGGACAACGCTTTGGCAAACTGACCCTTTTGTTTATGCGTGTAGCAGTAGCTGAAAATCGAACCCCCTACTGTTATCTAGAAAAAAGGGTGACTATTCCAGCAAAAAGATCGGGATTGGGAAATATTTGAACGAAATTTGCATCTTTAAACGGAAATTGTGTTTTCCTGGTAATATTCAAATCACATCTTCCATTTGACTAAATTCAGGTTTACCTGGGGGCAAATTTCCACAACGAGGCCGTAAGCGGGGAGGTTGTATGTGTCCTTGATCCTTCCTTACCTCTTTTGCAAACAGTGCAATCAAAGTTGAAACCACCCTGACCTAGCACGCCCAGCACGGTTATTTTCTAGGGGTCACGATCCGGCTCTTTTTCTCCACCTATTAAATAACTAAAAGGTAGGGGAAATCTCAGACGCAGCAGGCGGCAACAGGTATTTTGAAGAAGTTAGTGAGCGCGAGTGCATTCACCCGGGGGCGGGGCGGGGCGGGGCGGGGCGGGGCGGGGGAGCGCAGGCTTACAGAAAGACTCCCCACAAAGTGGGAAAGGGAACCGTACACTGGAATCTGTTAGCCCCTGGAGGGTTAGGGGTTTTAAGTTGTTTTGGTGGCGTGGAATGGCGCCTCCCCACTCGTTTTGGATTATTCAGGCTAAACAAGGGAGGGAGGGTGCTACTGCCAGCCCTGGAACTGCAGGGAATCAAAGCTGGCCCTAAGGAGGATGAGGAAGAAACTGTAAGTTTACCATCTCTACTATACTATGTTCCCTCACCACAACAATCAGGGATCTGTCAAGCTCCTAGTCCCCCATTTCCTTACCACTAGAAAATTGTTATTGTTTCTGAATCTGTTGCTCTTCTCAGAAGGGATTTTACTATCCTTGTGCAGGGGGTGGGGGGGGGTGTCTTGTTTTTTGAAGCACACCAAACACAGAGAAATATCCAGTTCAGAGATTCCCCCAGAGTGTATAACTTTAAATTTTTTTCTTTATGGATACATGTGTGAGCCTGCAAGAATACGTGTATTACGTGTGAGCAGGAGCCCTTAGAAGCCAAAAGAGGTCACTGGGTGACCTAAAGCTGGAGTTATGAGCAGTTGTGAGCCACCAGGTGACTGCAAGGACCTGGGTTCTCAGCAACAGCAGTGAGTGCTCTTAACTGACGCTTATCTCTCCAGCCAAGAGTACAGACCTCTTAGGAGTGAGAACTTAGTGGATGACTTATGAAATTTTAACTTCTTTTTAATTTTTAATTTTGGGGCACTTGAGATGGCTTGGTGAGTCTTGAGTTGCTTACCCGACAGTCTGAGTTTTGGTCCCCAGAATTCATGTAAATAAAGATGGGGGAAAACTGACCCCTCAAAGTTGTTCTCTGAATTCCACAAACGTATGAGACAGACACCACCACCAACAATAAATAACAAAAGACTAATCGTGTTGTCGGTGGCAAAATGGCTTAGAGCAGCAAGCCATTGTTTTATCTCTGGAACTCACACGGTGAAAGGGTCTCTGACTTCACATTCCAGCTGTGGCTGTGGCATTCGATGCCCACCTCCCCACCCCCACCACACACACAAACACAAACACACACACACACACACACACACACACACACACACACAGACAAGCAGATAAATGTTTCAAAAAGAAAAGATTAATTGTAGAGCTGGTATAGAGCCAGGTGTAATGGGGGGAAAGACAAAAGCAGGAAGATTTCTGTGAGTTCCAAGCCAGCCACAACTACATAAAGACCCCACCTGAAAAGCACTTAGGGACTGGAGCCATGGCCCAGCGAGTCATTACCCTTGCGACTCACAAATGTCTGTAACTTCATTTCAAGGGGGGTCAGGTTCCCTCTTCTAGCCTCCACCAGCACCAGGCATGCACGTGGTGCACAAACACACATGTAGACAAAACATCCACACATACAATAAGCAATCTGAAAAACTGAAAGTAACCTACTAGAAAGTTAGTTGTTACTTACTGATTGATGGAGACCCTTGATGTTTCCTTGGCGGCCTTGGTCTCTCGATCCTTAGAGCTAAGACCCTACAGCCAGATTTACAAGTAGATGTTACTACTCCCAGTTTAACTTTTATTATCTTGTGTAATTTGTCTTTGTAATGCTGGGAGCAATTGAACCCAAGACTCTGCAGTTCAGGAAAGAGCTCGGCCGTTCAGCTGTACTGCCAGACTTACTTAATACGATCTCATCATGACCTTAGTTCTTGGACTGTAAACACAGATATATCTTGTCTACTATACAATTCCTGAATGTGCTCCCTGCATGCCTTAGTTAGGGTTTTACTGCTGTGAACAGACACCATGACCAAGGCAACTCTTATAAGGACAACATTTAATTGGGGCTGGCTTACAGGTTCAGAGGTTCAGTTCATTATCATCAAGGTGGGAGCATGGCAGTGCCCAGGCAGGCATGGTGCAGGAGGAGCTAAGAGCTCTACGTCTTCATCTGAAGGCTGCTAGGAGAAGACTGACTTCCAGGCAGCTAGGACAAGGGTCTTAAAGCCCACAGTGACACACCCACTCCAACAAGGCCACACCTACTCCAACAGGGCTACATCTCCCAAAAGTGCACCTCCCCGGACTGAGCATAAAAGCCATCGCACTGCATCTCCTGGTTCTCTCACCCAAACCCTGACACTTCTGCACCCCTGTCCTTTCCAGATATGCTGGAAATGAAGATTTCCTTGTTTTTTTCTTTTCTTTTATTGGATATTTTCTTTATTTACATTTCAAATGTTATCCCCTTTCCCGGTTTCCCCTCGGGAAGCTCCCTATCCCATCCCCCTTCCCCCTGCTTCTGAGAGGGTGCTCCCCTACCCACTCACCTACTCCCGCCTCCCCACCCAGGCATTCCCCTACACTGGGACATTGAGTCTCACAGGACCAGGGGCCTCTCCTCCCTTTGATGTCTCTGCTATATATGTGGCTTGAGCCGTGGGTGACTCCATGCGTACTCCTTGGTTGGTGATTTAGTCCCTGGGAGCTCTGGGGGGTCTGGTTGGTTGATATTATTGTTCTTTCTATGGGGTTGCAAACCCTTTCAGTTCCTTCAGTCCTTTCTCTAACTCCTCCACCGAGGACCCCGTGCTCAGTCCAATAAATGGTTGGCTGCAAGCATCTACCTCTGTATTTGCCAGGCTCTAACAGAGCCTTTTAGGAGACAGCTATATTAAACTCCTGTCAGCAAGCACTTGTTGGTGTCCACAATAGTGTCTGGGTTTGGTAACTGTATATGGGATGGATCCCCAGGTGGGGCAGTCTCTGGATGGTCTTTCCTTCAGTCTCTGCTCCACACTTTGTCTCCATATTTCCTTCCTTGAGTATTTTGTTCTCCCTTCTAAGAAGGACCGAAGCATCCACACTTTGGTCTTTCTTCTTCTTGAGCTTCATGTGGTCTGTGAATTGATCTTGGGTATTCAGAGCTTTTGGTCAATATCCACTTATCAGTGAGTGCATACCATGTGTGTTCTTTTGTGACTGGGTTACCTTACACAGGATATTTTCTAGCTCCATCCATTTGCCTAAGAATTTTATGAATTCATTGTTTTTAATAGCTGAATAGTACTCCACTGTGCAAATGTACCACGTTTTCTGTATCCATTCCTCTGTTGAAAGGGAAGATTTCCTCCCCTCCTACAAGTATCGAGGTATGACAGAGAATCACCTCTCCTTTCTGTCCACCACATTCAAAGGTGGGGATTCAAAGCTGGCCCTCTGCTTTCTCTGTCTCTCAGCCTTTCCTTTGTCACCTCTGCCTCTGCTGTCAGCTCTGGGCCTTCAAGGCTCTGCTCTCCTGGCTCTAGTTTATCCTCCCTTCAGTTCACCCTGCATCCCATGCTTGGTGAATTCCCATCTTTCTCTTTTCAAAAGGGTCTAACGCCATTCCTGCATCCTAGCCTGTCTCATCTCTTGTCACCTCTTGAGGAGGGTGGGCCAACAATTTTCTAAAGGTATACCCCTAAATATATTGCTATTCCTTGGACCTCACTCATAATTTTTGACTACCAGGAATCTTCTGGCCCGGATTGTACCAATCTCAGCCTTCTCTATCCTGAGCCTTAGCTTACCTTTCCTCAGGGCCTCCACGGTCTACTTGCAAGTCAGGCTGGTTCTACTTGCTTTTCATTTCGGTTTCACAACATTGAAAGAATGTCTCCCCACAAACTTATGATAATGACTTCAGATCAGATTCTGACTTCAGATCAGATTCTGACTCCAGCTGCGAGAGTGGGCTCTGTATTTAAGGGAACTTATTTTTCTTACCAGAGAGTGTCTTCCCAACAACTTAACGATAACTGTAAGAAAATCTGGTGTCTGTTTTTGACCGCCACAGACACCAGGCACCCTTGTGGTGCACAAAACAACAACAACAACAACAACAACAACAACAACAACAACAAAAGTAAAATACATACATACCTCTCCCAAAACAAAAAAATAAAAACAAAAACAAAACAAAAAAACCCGAGGGGAAAAATGAAATACTCAGTGAAGTACATTAATTTGAAAAAAAAAAAAAAAAAACTAAACCAAACCAAAACAAACAAAAACAGCTGAACCCCCATCTAGCTTCTAGTGTAGAACTTAGCACAGGAATGCAATTCGGAGAATTTGGAGTTTCTTGAGTGAAGGAATGCTTTAAACGGAGAACTGAGATTTGCTTGTTCTGACACTGAGAGGAAGGTATCTGTGTGGCGGAAGGACAGAAACCAGAAGTGAGAGCATCAGTTTCCTCCCAGAGTGTGGCAGGCTTCTTCCCTGGCGCTGGATTTCTGTTCCGGATTTCACTGCCACAAGGAAGTGAGGGAGGAGGACTCTGTCGTTGTGGTTGGTGGTGGTGAGGGGCAGTCATATTTTTCCAAATTTAGAATAGTAGTGATCCCTGTCAGAATCTACTACTATGCCGTTCCCAGTAAGCCCAGACTAAATTCCAGCACCGAATAAGAAATGGACTAATCTGGATCATGGAATTACGGAATAAGAGATAGAATAATCTGAATTTGCTCTTTTTCCTGTCCCTCCGGTAGGCACCCAAAGAACCAGCTGTATCCATTTCTAAGAAAGAGAGAAACAGCCACCTATGTGGCCCTATAGCTCAGGGGTTAGAGCACTGGTCTTGTAAACCAGGGGTCGCGAGTTCAAATCTCGCTGGGGCCTGAGTCTATTTAGACTTTTGAGTGCAGGACTTTCTGGCAGGAAAGCCTTCTGCTGTTTAGCTTCCACAGATGCAGCGTGGCCTCTTTTTGCTCCAGTGCAATCCCTCACCCCTGTGCGCTCTGCACTCTGAGAAAGTGGGACAGCCACTGTCTCAAGATCGGACGAAGGGAAGGTTGAGCCCCTGCAAGAGCTGGGCAGCGAGGGACAGAAGGAGGACTGGCCCCGCGTGCCGTAGGGGGAGGCTAAGTCCACACACAGGCCTCCAGGTACAGGAGCAAGAGGCCCGGGGATCCCGATACGTCACTGTCTCGCGCAGGAAATAAAGTGCTGCAGTTGGCGTGGGACCTTGGTCACTAAACCGTGGAATGAACTCAAAGAGGCTGTGGTTATGACTTCCTGTGAAAAGAAAGTCCTCTCTCCAAGGAGAGCTTCCTTACTGTAAGTGCTGAGGCTAGACCTGGGATCTCACGCAGGCTAACCACACTACCACCAAGCCACGCCTCCGGTCGGTCCCGGGTTTCCTAGCGGTGGTGGCATCCCACGCCACCCCACCCGCAGAGTGTCGCGCGGTGCAGATCTCGGATCTCTGGTGCCTGCTTCACCGCATGCGCGCACCCACTGGAGGCGGCCATCCGCAGAGCTCTGGCTGCGCCTGGAGGGCAGGACGGCGACGGCGGGGTGCCTGCTGCCTGCTGTGCCGGGCACCGCGCGCACCGCCCTCCGCTGGGCCCAGCAGGCTCGATGGTGTCCTGCCTGCTGAATACCACTTTGTGAAAAGTCATGCTTGTGCTTCCCTTCGATAGCTCAGCTGGTAGAGCGGAGGACTGTAGCTAATTCCTTGCAGCCATCCTTAGGTCGCTGGTTCGATTCCGGCTCGAAGGAGTAGCCTGCATTTTGGGCTCCTTTGTTACACACTGTGTCTTTAGTGATCATCCTTACTAACGACTACTTCTCTTTCCCGGGAATGGCCAAACAGGCTTTGCTCAATCACTACCGATCTCTAATTGAATAGTTACGAGAAGGAAAATATTTGGTTTCTGGATCTCTCAGTGTTTACTTTTAGTTTCCGAGTCCACTGTGCCGCCCTTTGTCCGAAGTCCAGACATCAAAGACCTGCAAGGTACCTAAGGGATGTTTGTGTACTTGTCTTTTAGCGCTCTGATGGCCCGCAGGACCCTGATTTGCCGAACAAGATCTCTGAGCCAGGGGACTGCCCCACTAACTGGCAAAGAGACGCTTTATTCATTTAGGTGTTTTATGTAGCATTTGTCGTGAGTTGGAGACGAGGCTGGAAGAGTATCAAGTCCAGACGGATGGAATACTTTAAACAAAGGAAGTGAGGTTTGAGAACGCAGTTCTTATTCAGGAAAACTGCGAAGGTCCATCAGAACAAGAGCAAACGTATCCGCCACCAGCCTAACCGGCTACCCGCAGCCTCCTCCCGCCCCCAGTATTTAGCTGCGCCGCCGCCCGCCTGCCCGCCCGCGCGTAAGATTTTGTGGCTGCAGAGGTGATCGCAAGCGCGTGGAGCTCGTCCTGCGCTCGTCCGCGACTCTGGACTCCGCCGCCCTGCAGCTGGCTCCACCCGGAGAGTGCAGCGCCAGCCCGGCTCGCTGCAGGCTCCTTCCGCAGTACATGATCCGGCAGGCCTGAGACTTGAGATCCGAAAAGCTGCCTCCTCTGGTCGCATTCTGAGCCTCGAGTTGTTCGGGATGTGCGTAGAGAATAAGAAGGGATAAGTCCGGAATTAATGGGTGGAAATTAAATAATACGAAAGAAGTTTTCTCCGTAGGAGGAAAAAAAAGAGAGAGAAAAGAAGCCGCTGTAGCCGCTTGGCCGACTGTGTCAAAACGTGAATGACTAATAAGCTGTAGGGGGAAGGATGCACCGTGGCTCGTTGGTCTAGGGGTATGATTCTCGCTTTGGGTGCGAGAGGTCCCGGGTTCAAATCCCGGACGAGCCCTGTAGTTTTTACATCAGTTCTTTAGTAACAGATGGACAAAAAGTTCACTACACTATAAACTTTCTCGCGCCTTGTCAATCCTGCAAAATGGAGCGGCATCACATGACTACACAAAAGATGGGTAGTGCCAAATTCCTTGGTTCCTGGAGCTCCCCAGGGAAGAACCTTCCACGGTCACCCTGGCAGGCTCGATGCTCCACGATGGAGACATATCTACCCGTCCGGTTTCTGTGCAGAAACCCACAATGTCTGCTTGGGAGGGGGAGTTAAACTGTTTTGAGTTTTGCTGGCGGGCTCAACAGGGAGGGGCATCCTTGGAAGAAACGGGTTGCGGTCCCAGCCACCGAGGCCGGAACGCCCCACCCTCTACTCCTCTCACCCCGCCCCAATCTGTTTGCGTGGCCAGACAACGCCGACCTCACCCATTTCGGCGAACGAGATTCCAAAGGAAATTTCATTTCTAATATTCGCCATCCCACCAGGAAAGAAGGAGAGAGAAACCAAGGCGCCGCCTCCAGTTCCGCGTCCAGGTGGGTTTCTCTCCTGTCCCCCCGTGGTTTGCCTATGAGTCCCTTCCTACCGAGGACAGTTGGGGGCTCCTGGGAGACGACTTTGACTTCTCCGGGCTGACTGCGGGGCTGAGGCGTGGTGGGGACCGACACGGTTTCCACAGTCCAGCGTGGATGGTCACTGTCTAGAACCCGGGCTCAGAGGGGACCGCGAACCTGCGAAGGGAGGAAATTCCAAGAAGCCCGCGTTTGCTCAGATAAGAAGGGTTTCTAGGTTGATGTCAGATGTGTGATGAGAGTCTGTCAAGGTTGTGCAAGCGTTAAGTGGTGTTTTCATTTTCTATTTCCTGTCTCCCTCCCTTCACTCATCTTTACGAGTGTTGTGAAACTTTTGGAGATGTGTCAACAGCATCCTCTATGCCGTCTTACTGAACAGTTGGATTCTCTATGTCTGAAACAGCACACCAAACCATCCAGGGCAATGACGGAGCGGCTTTGTTTCGGAAGCAGGATAGAAACCTTGTCCTTATATCGGGACATCTCCAGAGGGCCAGTTCTTCCCTCTGTGACGGCAGTTAATCTTATTGTCAGTCCACACGTGCAATCGTTAGAAACCTCAGTTACTACGCCGGTCTGAACAGCCTCTGGCCAACTCTGAAAAGCTGCCTCAGCTATTCAAAGAGCGCGCACCACCCAGCTCTGAGGCATAAGTGTTGCTAGAAGCAGCGTTTTAAACTCAAGACACAATATGATGACAATAGAGAGAGGTCAGATGTTTGGGAGATTTGTGGAAATAATCACTGTTGAGTAAGTTTTCAATACTAGTTTAAACATGAGTTTTGATTTTTCCAGAACTCATTCCGATGGAATATAAAAGTTGTGTCGTGCATTGGAAAGCGCCCAGGCGCAGGAACACCAAACGCTCCTTGGTCAATTCAGGTCCCCTTCTTTGCTCTTCAGTTTACTCTTCCTTAAAATGAAGGTTGAGAGATCGGCTCTTTTTGATCACGTGGGGCGGTGGGACCCTAGTAACACGATTCAGATAACGTGGAGCTGAACCTTAGTTTAACAGGGGGTGTTTAGAAAAACGGAACTAGCTACGGGCAGAGACCAGGCTGGGAGAGTCATCAGTTCAGGAATGGCTTCGCTTGTCGCTTGTCGGGGTGCGTGAGCTTCCCTCTCACCCTCGTTCTTTCTGCACCCCACGCAACGCCGTGGAGCTGCCCACTGGAAGCATTATTAGTGTGAGTCCAAGCATGGATTAGAGAGTGAGCCGATGCAGGCTGGTAAAACATCTCTTGAGATTTTCCACTGTGTGTACATTTGAGTAAAGAGCACTCTCTGTAAACGGTTATTTTCGGAGTGGCCGAAAGCCAGAGCCCAGTATGTGGGGGAAGTCAATGTTTAATTTGTACCTTGTTTGGAAATGTACGGATGTCATCAGGACTTTGTTCCCATTCTCCCTGACTCAGGGGAGTCCCCGCTCCTCAGGGGGTCTTCCTGTGAGCTTCCTTTTCCTGTTGTTACTTCTGTTACTGATTATTATGTTAGCACTGTAAAGGAATTTTCACAGTGTCCCCATGCCTTCTAGTCTGAGTTCTAAGGACAGAATCAAGCATACACACTCTGTATAAAGGGGGAATGTGCCAACACTAGAATTATTAGAAGAATTTCATACCTCATGTGTCCAAGGATATTACTGGCTTGAAGAAGAGACAGACAAAAATTCCAGGAAAGGAGGATGGCTTCCAGGAGGTTAAACTTTTTAGTTAATACATTTTTAAATTTGCAGTTGTTTTATATGAATTAAAATTACTGACAAAGATATAATATTCAGGCCTGGGGATGTGGTTCAATGGTAGTCTATGTATCATATGTGAGGTCCTGGGTCTGAGCCCTGGAAAATACACACTCACATGGCGCGCGCGCGTGTGCACACACACACACACACTGTTTTTCCTTGTACTTTAATAAAATACAAATTTTTTAAAAATACCCAATTCTGTTTCAATATGTGCCATGTTGGGGAAATTTTTTTTTAAAAAAAGAGCCCCGAGTCTTTGTCAGGGGTGTGAGCGGGTTCTAAACACCCTGAGCTGCCAGGTGAGGGGCCAGCGACTTCAGGGAAGAGTCCTGACTGCTGAGAGTCTCCCACTGCTCCCTGGCACTCTGACATGGCTCTAAATAAGGAATCTGCGGAGTTTAAGCAAGTTAGTGTGTGAGATGGGTGGATTTTGTGTCTGTGTATACTGTGGGTAAGGGTGAAGCACTTCTGTTTTGTGGTTGTTTATCAGAAAAGGGCCACACTGATGTGTCTTCTCTGGCCATGGGAGTTGGCCGTTATTCCCCCTGGGGATTGATGAGGCCATCCGGGTTTTGCAATGGACTGGCTGCTCTCCTAACAACGGGTAGGAGTGGTTGATGACTCTGGAACTCAGTCCTTCCACATCTGCATGTTTGCACACTGAGCATTTCGGGGCTGGGCTGGATGCCAGTAGGGAGGCCTCACCCCGAAGACCCCGAAAGCTATCCTTCTCTCTGCTTCTGAAACAGTTTACATGCTGGCATTTGTCAGAACAAAATTTGGCACCTGTATCATGGACACCTGGTTAGGATGTGACTGTGTCTCCCTTTCGGGAGACTCTAGTACAGCAAAGTCAGGCTACAGAAGCTTTGTCTTCCTCTCACAACCCAACCTCATTTCCTTTCAGCTCACAGCGGGGCTGAGTGCAGGAGGGAGGAGGGAACGGACAAGGACAAAGGGGACCTTCAAGCTGGCTGTGCCTCAACAAAGCTGAAAGTGTTTAGGTTGCTTCTTCCCAGGTCCTCACACCACCCACTCCTCCTCCTCACGCTGTCAGGCCCTGTTATTAGGCAGTGCATCCACCGGGATGTGTGCATTCTGGGCACCTTTTGCTTGCTTACTTGCTTGCTTGTTTGTTTTTTAGTCAGGATTTCTCTGCATAGCTCTGGCTATCCTAGAACTAGCTCTGTAGACCAGGCTGACCTCAAACTCACAGAGATCCATCTCCCTCTGCCTCCCAAATGCTGGGGTGAAGGGTTTACTTTTTAAGGAGGCTGCACTCCTAGAGTCTACTCTGTGGTCAAGAAAAAAAGCTCATTGGTGAAGGCAAGTCAGCTGATCTCAGAACCTTTTGCAGGCAAGAGAAGAACACTCCCGGGCTCATTGCAACACCCCCTGACCCCATCAGACCCCAGGGGAAGTATCTGCCAGCTCCCACAGCCAGAGATTACTCTGCTTAGCAATCACGCTTATTTAATAACTGCAACCAAATCTTGCATCTCTGAACCTTTAAAGAGAAGCCCAAAATGTTTTTCATGGTTAGAGACTCTAGATCAGTTGATGAGAACTTATGTGTCACTAAGAACATAGAAATGAGTGAGCAAATATTCTACTCTGGAAAGGGTCCACCCACCCAATGGAGAGACAATGAGATTAACTCAAAGGAATGTTGACAGTCCATTTCTTCAGTTACACCAAATGGAAGTAAATCCAGATCCATCCCACTTCCCCAAGTCTTCTCCAAGTGTTCCCAAGTCCAGGTGTGAGCATGCCTGCATGGCAGCGCCCCAAACTGCTGCTTGCATCTTTCCTGCTTCTGAGGGAGCCCTGCTGCTGCCACACAGAGGACCAGCTTTGCTGAGGGAGTCTGAAGACGCCCATGTGCTGCATTCTTCCTCCTGCTACAGCGAGTCAGCTGATGCTGTAGTTCTCATGCCCAGACTCACCTCAAACATCCCCAACAGGGTTCCCACACAGGAGAGATGCTGTGCCCTGCCTCCACCTTTACGCCACTGACAACCTGATGGTCTTTTGTTTTTTTCTTCTACTTTTGCTTTTAGGAATTAGTGCAGCTTAAATCACACACAAATATCTACACAGTGATGGAGCAAAATCTAGAAGTTGACAAAGAGCTAAAATAATTCAATCATGTTCTAGATTATAAGATAAATGCATAACAATTTTTAAAATTGTATGTATTTATCTCCCACACATGGGTATTTTTGTCTGCATGTATGTCTGTGTACAACACACATGCAATGCCTGGGGAGACCAGAGGAAGGCGTCACTGCAGATGGCTGTGAACTGACATGCGGGTGCTGAGAACTGAGCCTGGGTCCTCTGAGAGTAGCCGGTGCCCACAACCACGGGGCCATCTGTCCAGGCCTGAAGATGAATATGTCAGAACAATTCTAGTAAACTTCACTGCCTGCCTGGCTGTGTACCTTCTGGATATCAGAAGTCTGAACCCGTGGCTCGTCTGCTGTTCCATCTTGGCGTTACCTCATAAGCAGAGCAGTCGTACACAATGCCTTCTGTTCATAGTTCACGCTTAGATGTAGACAGGTGGTTTTGCCACGGTGATTTAAAGAACAGGAGGCTGAGCAGCCAGATTTTGTTTCCTGTGGATGGAATGAGGGAAGAGCAGCCCAGGAAGTGCTGTGAATGTATTTCTGGGGCTTGAAGAGGTGGGGACAAGGTCACCACACTCCTTCCTTTATTTAGACTTCTTCCAAAGTAGTTCCTGAAATTGGCCTTACTGTCAGAGAAAATACATTTTTGGATCTATGGCACATGAACAGTGAGACCTCAGTCCTACCATGAGCAAAGGAAAGGACCATACACATAAGGAAAGAGGCAGCTCAGGAAAAAAAGGCCAAGCATAGCAAACATTATCGTCACTAAAACAAAAAAAAATCTTGTCCACCAGGTGGTTAATATTTGACCCAATCATGTTCAGGGAAAAGGTGAATAACTCCATGTTTGTCCGTGATTAGCGTCCTAGGTTTACAAGTCTCTGCCAAAGTAGAGATCCTTAGATAAGTTCTCCCCACGCCCTCACAGGAGCACTGTATATAACCAGCCTGAGAGGAGCCTCTAGCTTCACACTGCAGGACCCTGTCTCCAGGAGCAAACAGCTGGACTCTTGTCTTCAGTTGGAGGAAAGCTGGCCAGCTTTTGTAAGATTCTTCCCTGTGGGTGCTTGACTCTCTGCTCTTTCCCTCTGTGCTCTTTCTAGCTGTTCATCTCATTTAGTGAAACGGATTATCCCCACTTAGGCTTACTGGACCCAAATTGGCTAGTTAAATAGAAAACGAGTAAGAGTCAAAATTTAAAATGAAAACAGATTTCTTTCAGGGTTGTTTGTATTTGGGATACAATTAATGGGATTGTAAGGAAGGAGATGGAGATATAGTAGGGTTTCTTAAATTATGACTAAAAGCCTCCAAAGGCTTAGGAAGCCATTTGCTGAAGGACATCTGATCTGTTATGTTTTCTTCCAAAACAAGCATGCGCCTTGGCAGGAATAAGAAGAAAAACCCCACGTTTGGTGATGGTGGCGCACACCATTAATCTCAGCCCTGGGGTGGCAGAGGCAGGAAGATATCTGTGGGTTCGAGGACAGCCTGGTCTACAGAGTGAGTTCTAGGACAGCCAGAGACTGTCTCGAAAAAGAAAAATCCCAAAGCAGGAAGTGCCTCCTTGCTTCTTTCCCTTTAAAAAAATTATGGATGCTTTTTAAAAACAAAGTGGAACATGAACCAAGATCAAAAGATGGTAGGTTGAGGGAAGAAAGGGTGAGGAGGAAGACCGGTATCGGGTGTTTTGGTCCAGACTGTTGCGAGGGGTACCGAGACGGCAGCGAGAGTATACTGAAGAGAAGGGTGTTTATCCCACTGCCAGCCCGCAGCAGGAAGGTTGCTACATCTCTTGGCTACAAAGCACTGCCAACAGGGGAGAAACAGAAAATGTTGGTTCCTGCGAGCACAACGGGGTTAAGAATGGATACACTGAGTCTGTACAAGAGTTGGAGCTCTTCCACTGTTGAAATCTAAATGACAGCCATTGTTGTGTCTGTGACTAAGGTTGAGCACCTTTGGCCATGGCAGATTTACATCTGCACTCCCTAATAATTCGGCTCTCGCTTCTTTTCTCACAGGTGTACCTTGCCTGGCTTTGAGGGGAGATTTAGAATTAAATACACAAGTGAGACAGATTCACAGGAGTGGGCAGTAGACACTGGTGGTTGAGGTGTGCTCCTGGAAGTTGCTTTCTGGGTGTTTTAGAGAATTCACAATGAGAGACATCATTGGGTGAGTTGGTAAAAAATTAATGTGGATTTTCTGCAAATTAGAGACAAGTAACCCTTTTCCTGGCCACACAGGCCTGAGTGCTTTCAATGTCTAAATATCAAGGGCCCATTTAGGATGAAGAACCCCCTGTGTAGTATTCATGGCACACAGGCTTGGCTTACACAGAGAGCCCTCAGGGAAGATGTGTTTCAGTGAGACTGGACCAAGGTCACCCCAGAACCGATTTCTTCCAGTTGTTACCTTGTACCATCAACTAAGGCGGTAAATGTGCCACTGCAACTCCCGTGTTGCTAGATTTGGCTACTGAACCTGATAAAGAATCTGTTAGCTTAGTAAGAACCATAGACTTTCAAGGCTAGAACCCCTCTCATTTATGGATGGCAAAACACTGGCCTAAAGAGAAAAAGGAAGGAAACTACCAGGGCAATATTGAGAGTCGGCTGTGAAGCCAGCACTGTGATTCAAGGTAAAGAATCCAGATCCCTCTCAGTTGTAGATTATACAGCAGCAGGAATTATGGACAGGTAAATGGTTGTTTGCCTAAGATCACATGAGCAGTGGTGTGTTTGGAACCAGGAGTCATGAAACCTGACAGCTGGTAAATATTTGCTTTGTGATATCCTTAGCATTTGGACCCTCCACCTTATGCATTTTGCTTTGGTGTCTTAAATACCCAAAGCCTGGCAAGTTGAGGCACTATGAGTGAGCCTACCCGATCCCGTTCCCCACAACCTGAGTTTTAAGCATAGGTTGGCATCTCCACAAGAGCCAACTGTCCTGCTGTTGAATGGCAGCATCCCTATCCACTGCTGCCCCCTGCTGATCCTTTTAAGTATTACTAGCTCTTGTCACTTTGTTTAGGTTGGAGGTAGCCAGGCATTTCCCAAAAGGAGCCCCAGTCCTCCTTTCCTGCTCTTCTATTGCAGGCATGCATGCAACATCACACATAGATCGTCCTCATTTTGCACATCCAGGAAAGATCATCCCAACACAAACGTAAAGAGCTCAGCAAGTGGGTGTCGTGCAGCCTGGGGCTCTGGTGAAGCAGACAGCACTGATAAATGCTGGTATCTCTTTAGGGGTGGCTGTGCCTTCTACCCTTGTGCTCCATATTTTCTCAGTAAACAAACAAAAAAACCACACTAACGTTTCATTCTCTTATAGATCATAATCTGCATTCATTATGGAAGTTTGTTGTTTCAGTGCTGTGAAGTGACCAAGAATTTGGTGTTCTGTATAGCCTTATTATACTGAATTTGTCTGTGGTTATCATGAAACAGAAAGGCCTGGCTAGTGAAAGATGCTAATTATAAGGGCAGTTCTCTTCCCACTCCATCACTGTCTTCCACATGCTCAGTAGAGCCTTATATCCCCGACCGAGCTATACTCCTGACCCTGCAGATTATAGGCTGAGTGCCAGGACCACACACACACACACACACACACACACAAACACATGTGCACACACACACACACACACACACACACACACACACGCGCGCGCACATGCATATACATGCACACACAGATACACACATGCACATGATGCACACACACAAGGTAAAAGTAAAAGTGTTCAGAATTACATGAGAAGAACACAAAATAAAAATAAAATTAATGGTTTACTTAATGCAGCTGAATGAACCACACTTCAGGTAAAAACAAAACAAAACTTATTTGGCACTGATTTTCTCTTTAAGTAGTATTTCTTTAGGCTGACTGAAATATGCAACATTCTTTGTATATATTTACTTACAGACAAGATCTCCTGTATCCCAGGCTGTCCTTGAACTGGCTATAGAGCTAAAGATGACCTTGAACTTCCAATTCTCCTGCCTCCACCTCCCTAGAACTACATAAATTAGGAGTGGTAGTTCTTAAGGAAGTTCAAGACTTTGGGGCCAGACTGGGCTACACAGCAAGACCCTGTCTCAAAACAAAACAAAACAAAAAAATCAAAATGTAAAAGTTGTTTTTTCCTGTTAAATGGGGGCACTCATGGTTATCTGACATCATGGGGTTTTGTGTGGAGATGCAGGTTTGTGTGTATGTGTTTCTCCGAAGCCGTGTACCATATTTTCTGGGACCTGAAACCCACCAATTACAAAGCTAGCTAGTAGGGATCCTTGTGGTTCTATCTCTACAGCACCAGGATTAAAAGTGCTTGTCACTAATTCTGTCCTTTTACTTAGCCATTTCCTCCCTATAGCCACTTTTTAAGATTTATTTTTATTATTTTAGGTTAAGTGTATGCATATGTGTCTGTGGGCAGGTATGTGTAAAAGAGTTCCTGGTGCCCACAGAGGCATTGGATCCCTTGGGGCCTGAGTTGCCCGTGGATGTGAGCAGCTTAGTGTGGTAGTAGTAGTTTTCCAAAGAGCTAAGGATATTATCAGAAATTGCTTACCTCCTAGTTCTCAAAATTTCAAATTTCCTAAGAAATAACATCTTAAAAGTCCATAAGAAGGTCAAACTCCAGCAGAAGACACCTTTGGTCCCGTGGTGTGTGATTGGCTGGTGCATGTGGTGCAGGGTAAGCTGAGAGCTCTGGGGAGATGACAGAAGGAGTCTTCTCTCTTCTTTTCAGAGAGATCTTACAGGGAAGTTTAAGTCCCTTGTCTTCATGAAGAGATCTCAGTTTCATTTTGTTTTAGTTCATTTTGTTTTGTGTTTCGTTTTACCGTTTTACCGCACTGTAAGATCACTTGTCTATGCTAACAGAATTACAAATGTAGGAGACACTAGAACATATTCTCTCAGATCATCCAAAGGGCCTCTGAAGTAGGCTACTCTGAAGATGAAGTTTGAATTCCCCCATTTGCTCCATAAGTCTCTTCAGGGCCCACTTCAGGTACCTCATAATGTGTTCCATTCTTCCCATGCGTTGCTTAGTAAGTCTGCCCTCTGGGAGAAGTACCCTGCTCCCTTCATCCTGAGGTGATCTTCTCTACAGTTTTCCTCATTGATGTGGAATTGAGCAAGTTCCTGGAATCCCATGCAGCAGCCTTGGGGGATGGGCTGTCCTGTGCTCTCCATCCCCACAAGTCATTCTTCATGGCTCTCAGCTCCTGTGTTACCATCTATCTCGCCTTAGGACCCCCCATCCCTCCCCCATGGATGCCACATTTCTGTTCTGTGATTTTTCTGTTTTCCTTTCTTCTTCCTTGACCACCCCTCCCCCCCTTCCCTCCCCTCCCCTCCCTTCACTCACTCCCCCCACCCAAAGAACCCAGAGTCTTCTACATTGTCAAGTCAGTATGGAACTCCAGGCTTCAAGCAATCCTCCTGTGTCTGTTTCCTGTGTAGCTGGGATTTACAGACACATACTGCACCTGCCCTTGGTTTATCGTAAAGGTCTTTTTGTGCCCTAGGATCTACCAAAGTTTCTGGGCCCAATAAGTACTTGGGTAATGTTTGTTATCAAGTTAAGTAATAGGTGAATTAAGAATATAAGTAGATTTGTCATGCTATGGATGATGGTGAACCTATAGAATAGAGGAAGATGGCTGCGCCATGGAGTCAGTTAGGAAGGCCAAGGCAAAGATGGAAGTAGGTAGCTGAGGGCACTGCTTTATCATGTTCTTCCAGAAAGTCTCCACCCACCTAGTCTAAGTTAGAATGTGGTTCTGTGGCCCGACCACTCCTGCTTTTTTGCCCTTGGCAGGAATCTCTGTTGGGAGAGATGGCGATGAGTCTGGGCCCTTTGTTGTTGGTCTTCGTGCTGGGTTCGGTTGCGACCCCTCCAACTCTGGCTCTGGATGACCCCAGGTACACAAAATTCCTGACTCAGCACTATGATGCCAAGCCAAAGGGCCGGGACGACAGATACTGTGAAAATATGATGAGGAGAAGAAGCCTAACCTCACCCTGCAAGGATGTCAACACCTTTGTTCATGGCAACAAGAACAACATCAAGGCCATCTGTGGAAAGAATGGAAGCCCTTACGGAGAAAACTTCAGAATAAGCGAATCTCCCTTCCAGGTCACCACTTGCAGGCACACGGGAGGGTCTCCCCGGCCTCCATGCCGGTACCGAGCCTCTTCAGGGTACAGACGTATTGTTATTGCCTGTGAGAATGGCTTACCTGTCCACTTAGATGAGTCTGTTATCAGTCAGTAGTCAGCTGACCCCTGGCACAGACCTGGCTCTGATTTCTTTTTATCTCCCCTCATAGCCCAGAACACTGGTTCCTGTGTTCACTGTCAGGGGCCAGAAAATGAATTATCTGAAACATACATGTCCTGATTTACAATGCACAGAAATAAAGATGTCTCAAAAGTCATTAAGAGTCAGTCTGGAAGATCACTAGCTCCCAGTTAATTTAGCTTTTCCTGTTTTCTCTCCTCGCTGTTTCCCAGGGGAAAGGGGCTGGAATGGAGATATTCTTCCTTGTCTGTTAGTCAATGAGAAGGTGGATTTCATCTTTCTATGGTGCTGAGGATGATAATCTGATTTACAGACAGGACAGGGAATTTTCAGAAGAGCCAAGTTATCTATTAAGTAATAGGTCACTAAAGGAGCGCTTCTGACAGGGATGCATACCACATAGGATCAAGAGCCTCCCCGCCTGCTCCTCCCCTAAGACCTGAGACTGTGGGCACCCAGGGGTCAGCCACAGTTTCAGGCTGTCATCCTCAGCAACCTAATTCAGCTCCTTAATTTTTTTAAGGACCTCAACTCTGGCCAAACCTGATTCATAGTTTCACACAGAAAACAAATTCAAGACTAGCCTGCATGAAGCAGAGTCAGAGACTCTTATCAGTGATAATTCTGACATGGGCTGTCACCAGAAAGGTTGTGAGTGAGGCATACCCAAATGTGGGTATGGGCTCCCCAACAGAGAGTCGTATATAACTGCCTTAATATTGGTCATATGCACAATGGCTCTCAAGCCACACCGTAAAATATCATAAGGACACCCCTCTTTTTTCTCTCTGTTTAAAGTATTACTTATTTTATGTGCGTTTTGTTCTATTATGCGTTTTGTCTGCATGTATGTATGCACACCACATGTGTGCCTGGTTCCAGGGAGGTCAGAAGAGGTGTTGGGTCCACTGGAACTAGAGTTTCAGATGGTTGTGGTGAATGCTAGGATCCACAAGCAGGTCCTCTGCAAGAGCACCAAGTGTCCCTAAGTGCTGAGCCCCCTCACGGCCCCTTTCTTATCTTTTGATGGGTGGGATCATAGGGTGGCTCAGGGATGTCTTGGATGGAATTGTAACTTGCAAAGGTAGAGTCAAGAACCAACAGGGTTGCACAAGGAGTTTAATACACATCTCCTTTTTTTTTTATAATATGAAAGATGGTTTTACTTTTAACATATTTTTTCTTTATGCTCCAAAACTTTTTTTGAAAAAGAAAGTAAAAACATTATATGATAAAATTGAAAATTTACATGGAAAATATTTTTTGATATAATAGGAGAGATATATAGAAAAACACTTTAAAATTGATAATTTTCATGGAAAAATAAAGAGTAAATGGTAGACATAAAAAACATTGCTAAATTAATTGAAAAAGGAAGTAGAAACATTTTATGATAGAACTGAAGATTTACATACAAAGTATTTCTGATAAAATTGTAGAAAGATGTGGAAAACATGTTAAAATTGAAGGTTATCATGGACAATTTTATATAGATATAATAATGGTAAGCATAAAAGTATTCCTAAGTTAACTGAAAATAGAATTATAAACACTTTCTGATAAAGTTGAAGATTTTCATGGAAGATATTTCTGATAAAATTGTAGAAATATATAGAAAAATATGTTAAAATTGAAGATTATCATGGAAAATTATACAAATAAAATGGTAGGCATAAAAATACTTCTAAGTTGATTTAAGTGGAATTATAAACATTTTCAGGTAAAATTGAAGGTTTACATGAAAATACTACTGATAAAATTCAAGAAATGTATAGACAAACTCGTTAAAATTTACTAATTCATGGAAAATTATACAGATAAAATGGTAGATGTAAAAAAACCTTTCTAAATTAATTGAAGGTGTAATTAAAACATTTTGTGATAAAATTAGAGATTTACATGGAAAACATTTCTGATAAAATAGAAGATATATATAGAAAAACATGTTAAAATTGAAGATTATCATGAAAAATAATGCAGACATAAAATGGCAGACATAAAAAATTACTAAATTAATTGAAAGAGGAATTATAACCATTCTCTGATAAAATTGAAGATTTACATGAAAAAATTTGTTAGTCTATGTCTTTTCATTGGGGAATTAAGTCCATTGATGCTAAGAGATATTAAGGAATAATGATTCTTGCTTCCTGTTATTTTTGATGTCCTTTTTATATTTGTGTGGTTATCTTTTTTGGGGTTTGTTGGAAGAAGATTACTTTCTTGCTTTTTCTAGGGTGTGGTTTCCCTCCTTGTGTTGGCATTTTCCATCTATTATCCTTTGTAGGGATGGATTTGTGGACAGATACTGTATAAGTTTGGTTTTATCATGGAATATCTTGGTTTCTCCATCTATGATGATTGAGAGTTTTGCTGGGTATAGTAGTCTGGGCTGGTATTTGTGTTCTCTTTGGGTCTGTATGAGATCTGCCCAGGATCTTCTAGCTTTCATCATCTCTGGTGAGAAGTCTGGTGTAATTCTGATAGGCCTGCCTTTATAAGTTACTTGACCTTTTTCCCTTACTGCTTTTAATATTCTTTCTTTGTTTAGTGCATTTTGTGTTTTGATTATTATGTACCAGGAGGACTTTCTGTTCTGGTCCAATCTGTTTGGAGTTCTATAGACTTCTTGTATATTCATGGGCATCTCTTTCTTTAGGTTAGGGAAGTTTTCTCCTATAATTTTGTTAAAAATATTTACTGGCCCTTTAAGTTGTAAATCATCACTCTCTTCTATACCTATAATCCTTAAGTTTGGTCTTATCATTGTGTCCTGGATTTCCTGGATGTTTTGGGTTATAAGCTTTTTGCATTTTGCATTTTCTTTGACTGTAGAGTCAATGTTTTCTATGGTATCTTCAGCACATGAAATTTTTTCTTCCATCTCTTGTATTCTGTTGTTGATGTTTACATCTATGACTCCTGGTTTCTTTCCAAGGTTTTCTATCTCCAGAGATGTCTACCTTTGTGATTTCTTTATTGTTTCTACTTCTACTTTTAGATCCTGGATGGTTTTGTTTAGTTCCTTCACTTGGTTGATTGTGTTTTCCTGTAATTGTTTAAGGGATTTTTATGTTTCCTCTTTAAGGGCTTTTGCCTGTTGACCCATGTTCTCCTGTATTTTCATTAAGTGAGTTGTTAAAGTCCTTCTTGAAGCATCATGGGATATGATTTTAAATCTAACTCTTGCTGTTCTGGTGTGTTGGGGTATCTGGGACTTGCTGTGGTGGGAGAATTGGGTTCTGATGTTACCAAATAGCCTTGGTTTCTGTTGGTAGGGTTCTTGTGCTTGCCTTTCGCCATCTGGTTATCTCTGGTGTTAGTTGGCCTTGCTGTCTCTGGCTGGAGCTTGTCCCTCCTGTGGGCCTGTAAGCCTGGGTCTGGGAAGACCAACTCTCTTTTGTCAGGGTCTGTGCACAGAAGGCTGTGGAGCCCCCTGGCTCCCTGGTGCAAATGACGGTGGGAAGACTTCCGTCCCAGCTGCTCCACTGATGTATGCCCTGTGCTCTCCCAGCTGTTCCCCTTCAGAGAGAAGGTGGAAACCTCACCTCTGCTCTCAGAAGTGAAAGCACTCCTGGGACATCACTCTCTCCTGTCGAGCCATGCACCTAGTACACATCTCCTTGAAAAGAAGGTTTCTTCTTCATTCTTGAAATGTGCAGGTTTACTACTAGCAAGGGCTGAAGGCCTTAAGCAGTTGTTAATTATGATGAAATAGTTGCTTCCCAGACTGCTAAGTAAGGAGTTCCTTGCCCTTTTCACAACCCCTTAAATTTCCCTTTTGGTCCATTGAGTGTCTCTCTCTGGTCTTAAGCAAGGATTAATTCTCATGGGATACTCCCAAGACATTTGTTTGCCATAGCTATTTTATTTAAAAATTTGAAACTTATCTATTTTACATTATTCTCTTATTAAGCTTTTACTTTATTGAGTGATATTTGACAACAGTGAGGTTTTAAGGAAGTTATAGAAAGTTTATTTTCTTTCCATTCTTTAGCAGGATTTGCTTCAAGTATGAAAACAATGTATAGACCTAGCTTGCAGGGTGCTGTCAGATGCACAGGCTCAGCCAGTTATGTCCTGTTAGCAAAAGTTTATGAACACATGCCTAGGTATTTTATTTAGAAAACAATTGCTGGTAAAGCCACCAGAGTCCCACTTTCCCTGTGCTCAAGCTATGGCCAGCGGCCCAGCCTTCCTGACAGTATTCAGATTTAGGAAGGACTTGAGAAGTGGACTGCAGGGCATGCTCAGCACAGGAAGGGCCATCACTACTTCAGAAAACAGCTAGAGGGTTTTCAAATGTCCATAGAAAAGTTGCCCTAAGGTGTTTGCCACCCAGACTGATGACCCAAGTTTTATCTGGGGACTCACATGGTAGAAGGAGACAACCTACTCCTACAAACCAACCATCAATTGTTCATCAATCCATCACATGAGTGGATGGGGTAGCAGTTTGAATACTGTCCTGGTATTTTTTTGTACCAAGTCTTTTTGCTCAGTGATAATGGGAAAACTGTTTAGAGTGAAACATTAAATTACAGATAAGGCATTGTGTCTCAGGAACCATTTGAGAAGCTGACAACAAAACCATCTGTGATTGGCGACTGTGCAAAGAAAAGACAGGAAAAATCTCCCAGATTTCATGGGATGGTGATGTTGTAAGGAAGAACACACTAGGCAACGGGAGAGGAAGCTGCCCCCTGGGACACAGACCTCCAATTCTTTGCGGGAGTAATTAACTCTTCAAAATAGAGTCAGCAATACCGAAACAACACATCACAGTCATTCCTTATGAGAAAGCAGAGGAAAACAAGAAAGATAAAGGTGGTGAACAGCTTCCAAGGGAAGCGCTCTGAAGACCATGCCTTCCTGTGAGCTGTCAGAGTCAACCCCTGGCCCACTTCAGCACCGCATGCTTCTTCTCCTTCTCCATCACCTTGTTAGTAATGCTGCCTTCTGGGAGGAGACCTGCCTCCCTTCACCTGGAGGTGACCCTGCTCTCAACGCCTTTCCTCACAGGTACATGCTCAAGGACAAAAATGGACAAATGGGAAACAATTGCCAGCCTTTACTGACCACTTATAGCGCAGGAAGCCCTGTGATAAGACCTTCCATGAGTTTTTGAAAATCTTTTTCTCACAATATTGCAACAAACAGGTGCTACTACAGGTCTGTAGCTTATATGGCAATATATTAAGGAAGGTTAAGGAATCTCCCCGACCACACGCTGCCTTAGTCTTCTCATTGCCGTGTCAAAACGTTGGAACTAGTCCACTTAAAAAGAGGAGAGGTTTTGACTGACTCATGACTTTGGTGCCTATGGAGAGGCATTGATTTAAGGCAGGCAGAGCATGGCAGGGCAGCTGCTTGCCTCCTGGCATCAGGAAACAAAGGGAGAAGAAAGAAGCTGAGGTTGTTTTGCTGAGGTCATTTTTTTTTCTTTTTTTTCTTTTTTTTTTTAAATTTTTTTTTATTCGATATAATTTATTTACATTTCAAATGATTTCCCCTTTTCTAGCCCCCCCCCACTCCCTGAAAGTCCCGTAAGCCCCCTTCTCTTCCCCTGTCCTCCCTCTCACCCCTTCCCACTTCCCCGTTCTGGTTTTGCCGAATACTGTTTCACTGAGTCTTTCCAGAACCAGGGGCCACTCCTCCTTTCTTCTTGTACCTCATTTGATGTGTGGATTATGTTTTGGGTATTCCAGTTTTCTAGGTTAATAACCACTTATTAGTGAGTGCATACCATGATTCACCTTTTGAGTCTGGGTTACCTCACTTAGTATGATGTTCTCTAGGTCCATCCATTTGCCTAAGAATTTCATGAATTCATTGTTTCTAATGGCTGAATAGTAAGTACTCCATTGTGTAGATATGCCACATTTTTTTGCATCCACTCTTCTGTTGAGGGATACCTGGGTTCTTTCCAGCATCTGGCAATTATAAATAGGGCTGCTATGAACATAGTAGAGCATGTATCCTTATTACATGGTGGGGAATCCTCTGGGTATATGCCCAGGAGTGGTATAGCAGGATCTTCTGGAAGTGAGGTGCCCAGTTTTCGGAGGAACTGCCAGACTGATTTCCAGAGTGGTTGTACCAATTTGCAACCCCACCAGCAATAGAGGAGTGTTTCTCTTTCTCCACACCCTCTCCAACACCTGCTCTCTCCTGAATTTTTAATCTTAGCCATTCTGACTGGTGTAAGATGAAATCTTAGGGTTGTTTTGATTTGCATTTCCCTAATGACTAATGAAGTTGAGCATTTTTTAAGATGCTTCTCTGCCATCCGAAGTTCTTCAGGTGAGAATTCTTTGTTTAATTCTGTACCCCACTTTTTAATAGGGTTGTTCGGTTTTCTGGAGTCTAACTTCTTGAGTTCTTTATATATATTGGATATTAGCCCTCTATCTGATGTAGGATTGGTGAAGATCTTTTCCCAATTTGTTGGTTGCCGATTTGTCCTCTTGATGGTGTCCTTTGCCTTACAGAAACTTTGTAATTTTATGAGGTCCCATTTGTCAATTCTTGCTCTTAGAGCATACGCTATTGGTGTTCTGTTCAGAAACTTTCTCCCTGTACCGATGTCCTCAAGGGTCTTCCCCAGTTTCTTTTCTATTAGCTTCAGAGTGTCTGGCTTTATGTGGAGGTCCTTGATCCATTTGGATTTGAGCTTAGTACAAGGAGACAAGGATGGATCAATTGGTATTCTTCTGCATGCTGACCTCCAGTTGAACCAGCACCATTTGTTGAAAAGGCTATCTTTTTTCCATTGGATGTTTTCAGCTTCTTTGTCGAGGATCAAGTGGCCATAGGTGTGTGGGTTCATTTCTGGATCTTCAATCTTGTTCCATTGATCCTCCTTCCTGTCACTGCACCAATACCATGCTGTTTTTAACACTATTGCTCTGTAGTATTGCTTGAGGTCAGGGATACTGATTCCCCCAGACTTTCTTTTGTTACTGAGTATAGTTTTAGCTATCCTGGGTTTTTTGTTGTTCCAGATGAATTTGATAATTGCTCTTTCTAACTCTGTGAAAAATTGAGTTGGGATTTTGATGGGTATTGCATTGAATCTGTATATTGCTTTTGGCAAAATGGCCATTTTAACTATATTGATTCTACCGATCCATGAGCATGGGAGGTTTTCCCATTTTTTGAGGTCTTCTTCCATTTCCTTCTTCAGAGTCTTGAAGTTCTTGTCATACAGATCTTTCACATGTTTGGTAAGAGTCACCCCAAGATACTTTATACTGTTTGTGGCTATTGTGAAGGGGGTCATTTCCCTAATTTCTTTCTCAGCCTGCTTATCCTTTGAGTATAGGAAGGCCACTGATTTGCTTGAGTTGATTTTATAACCTGCCACTTTGCTGAAGTTGTTTATCAGCTGTAGGAGCTCTCTAGTGGAGTTTTTTGGGTCACTTAGGTAGACTATCATGTCGTCTGCAAATAATGATAGTTTGACTTCTTCCTTTCCAATTTGTATCCCTTTGACCTCCTTATGTTGTCGAATTGCCCGAGCTAGTACCTCAAGTACAATATTGAAAAGAGAAGGAGAAAGGGGGCAGCCTTGTCTGGTCCCTGATTTCAGTGGGATTGCTTCAAGTTTCTCTCCATTTAGTTTGATGCTGGCTACCGGTTTGCTGTATATTGCTTTTACTATGTTTAGGTATGGGCCTTGAATTCCTGTTCTCTCCAAGACTTTAAGCATGAAAGGATGCTGAATTTTGTCAAGTGCTTTTTCAGCATCCAATGAAATGACCATGTGGTTTTGTTCTTTGAGTTTGTTTATGTAGTGGATTGTATTGATGGATTTCCGTATATTGAACCAACCCTGCATTCCCGGGATAAAGCCTACTTGATCATGGTGGATGATCGTTTTGATGTGTTCTTGGATTCGGTTGGCAAGAATTTTATTGAGTATTTTTGCATCGATGTTCATAAGGGAAATTGGTCTGAAGTTCTCTTTCTTTGTTGGATCTTTGTGTGGCTTTGGTATCAGTGTAATTGTGGCTTCGTAGAAGGAATTGGGTAGTGTTACTTCTGTTTCTATTTTGTGGAATAGTTTGAAGAGTATTGGTGTTAACTCTTCTTTGAAGGTCTGGTAGAATTCTGCACTGAAGCCATCTGGTCCTGTGCTTTTTTTGGTTGGAAGACTTTCTATGACTCCTTCTATTTCTTTAGGCATTATGGGACTGTTTAGATGGTCTAGTTGGTCCTGATTTAATTTTGGTATTTGGTATCTGTCAAGGAAATTGTCCATTTCCTCCAGATTCTCCAGTTGTGTTGAGTACAGGCTCTTGTAGTAGGATCTGATGATTTTTTTGGATTTCCTCAGTTTCCTTTGTTATATCTCCCTTTTCATTTCTAAGTTTGTTAATTTGGATACTTTCTCTGTGCCCTTTGGTCAGTCTGGCTAAGGGTTTATCTATCTTGTTGATTTTCTCAAAGAACCAGCTCCTGGTTTTGTTGATTTTTTGTATGGTTCTCTTTGTTTCTACTTGATTGATTTCGGCCCTGAGTTTGATGATTTCCTGCCTTCTACACCTCCTGGGTGAAATAGTTTCTTTTTGTTCTAGGGCTTTCAGGTGTGTCATTAAGCTGGTAATGTATGCTCTCTCCATTTTCTTTTTGGAGGCACTCAGGGCTATGAGTTTTCCTCTTAGCACTGCTTTCCTTGTGTCCCATAGATTTGGGTATGTTGTGTTTTCATTTTCATTGTGTTCTAAAAAGTCTTTAATTTCTTTCTTTATTTCTTCCTTGACCAAGGTATCATTGAGTAGAGTACTGTTCAGTTTCCACGTGTATGTGGGTTTTCTGTTGTTTCTGTTGCTATTGAAGACCACTTTTACTCCATAGTGATCAGATAGGAGGCATGGGATTAGTTCGATCTTCTTATATTTGTTGAGGTCTGTCTTGTGACCAATTATATGGTCGATTTTGGAGAAGGTACCATGAGGTGCTGAGAAAAAGGTATATTATTTTGCTTTAGGATAGAATGTTCTATATATATCTGTTAAATCTAATTGGTCCAAAGCTTCAATTAGTTTCATTGTGTCCCTGTTTAGTTTCTGTTTTTCTGATTGGTCCATTGAGGAAAGTGCAGTGTTGAAGTCACCCACAATTATTGTGTTAGGTGCAATGTGTGCTTTGAGTTTTAATAAAGTTTCTTTTATGAAAGAGGATGCCCTTGCATTTGGAGCATAGATGTTCAGGATTGAGAGTTCTTCTTGTTGTATTTTTCCTTTGACCAGCAAGAAGTGTCCCTCAGAGTCTCTTTTGATGACTTTGGGTTGAAAGTCAATTTTATCTAATATTAAAATGGCTACTCCAGCATGTTTCCTGAGACCATTTGCTTGTAAAATTGTCTTCCAGCCTTTTACTCTAAGGTAGTGTTTGTCTTTAACCCTGAGGTGTGTTTCCTGTAAGCAGCAAAATGTAGGGTCCTGTTTACGTATCCAGTCAGTTAGTCTCTGTCTTTTTATTGGGGCATTAAGTCCATTGATGTTAAGAGATATTAAGGAATAGTGATTGTTACTTCCTATCATTTTTGACGTTATTTTTAAAATTTGATTGCTTAACTTCTTTTGGGTTTGATGAAAGGTTACTATCTTGCTTTTTCCAGGGTGAAGTTTCCCTCCTTGTATTGGTGTTGTCCTCCTATTATCCTTTTTAGGGCCGGGTTTGTGGATAGATATTGGGTAAACTTGGTTTTGTCATGAAATATCTTAGTTTCTCCATCTATTGTGATTGAGAGTTTTGCTGGATATAGTAGTTTTGGTTGGCATTTGTGTTCTCTTAGAGTCTGCATGAGATCTGCCCAGGACCTTCTAGCCTTCATAGTCTCAGGTGAAAAGTCTGCTGTGATTCTGATAGGTCTTCCTTTATATGTTACTTGGCCTTTTTCTCTTACTGACTTTAATATTCTTTCTTTGTTTAGAACATTTGGTGTTTTGATTATTATGTGACGGGAAGTATTTCTGTTCTGGTCCAGTCTGTTTGGAGTTCTGTAGGCTTCTCGTATATTCATGGGCATCTCTCTCTTTAGGTTAGGGAAGTTTTCTTCCATAATTTTATTGAAGATATTTGCTAGCCCTTTAAGTTGTAAATCTTCACTCTCATCTATGCCTATAATCCTTAGGTTTGGTCTTCTCATTGTGTCCTGGATTTCCTGGATATTTTGGGTTACAAGCTTTTTGCATTTTGCATTTTCTTTAACTGTTGAGTCCATGGTTTCTATGGAATCTTCAGCATCTGAGATTCTTTCTTCTATCTCTTGTATTCTGTTGTTGATATTTGCATCTCTGTCCCCTGATTTCTTCCCAAGGCTTTCTATCTCCAAAGTTGTCTCCCTTTGAGTTTTCTTAGTTGTTTCTACTTCTGATTTTAGATCCTGGATGGTTTTGCTTAGCTCCTTCACTTGCTTGTTTGTGCTTTCCTGTAATTCTTTAAGAGATTTTTGTGTTTCGTCTTTCATGACCTCAGCCTATTGACCAAAGTTCTCCTGTATTTCTTTAAGTGTTTTTTGCATTTCCTCCTTGTTGGCTTTTGTATTCTTCTGGATTTCTTTCAATGATTTTTGTGTTTCCCTTGCAAGGGCTTCTAACTTTTGATCCATTTTCTTCTGAATTTCTTTAAGTATGTCCTTCATGTGTTCCTGTACCAGCATCATGACCAGTGATTTTAAATCCAAATCTTGTTTTACTGGTGTGATGGGGTATCCAGGACATGCTGGTAGAGGAGAATTGGGTTCAGATGTTGCCATATTGCCTTGATTTCTGTTAGTGACGTTCCTGCGTTTGCCTTTTGCCATCTAGTTCTCACTGGTGTTAGTTGGTCTTGTCAGTGCTGGACTCACCAGTGCAAGCTGCCCCTTCCCCGTTGGCCTCTGGTGCACAGCTTACCCCCTGCACTGCCTGTAGACAGGGTGCTGCTGCCCAGGCTGTTCAGATCCCGAAGCAGGCACCCGAAGGCTCCCGCTGGGGCTCGCTGGATTCACTGGAGCACACCGACCTCTCCCAGCTGGCCGCCCGGAAGCCCGCTAGCCTCTTGCAGGACCTGGAGATGTGATGCGGCCACCCAGGCTGATCCTGCTGAGGTCATTTTAAGGATTCCCTGTGGGCATCTCCTCAGTGACCTAAATTCCTCCCAACACCACCACCCTGGGGACCAAGCCATTAACACGCCTTGGACCATGCCTGCAGTGATAGATAGACTTGACTCATGAAAATAAACTGTCTCCATTACTTTGGGGCGCCCTCTTCTTTTGTATCAGGAATGATGTTTATTTGCTTTTGTCAGTCAACCTGCAAGTCACTCTGAGGACTGGCCACCAGATGGCAGCATCTCCTAGTCATTCTGTAAGCCAATCCTGCAGAAAAGTAACTGGCCATGCCTTTATTATCCTGTTTGAATAGTTTGTTTAAATACTATGTTTATTAATTCTTTAAGAATTTCATACAATGTACTTTGATCATCTTCACTTTCCTCCATCCCACACTATCACACTCATTCAGCTTCACGACCTCCCTTAAGATTGTTTAAAACTCATCTTGTCCAGTTTCTTCTGCCCAAATACTGTTGTGTGTAGGGTTGCGTTCTGGAGCCTGGTCAACCTACTGGAAGTCACACATCCTTAAAGAAAGCTGACTTTTCCTCTCTAAGCCTCTACGACTTGCCAATGGAACCTCAGTTAGCAGTGACACTTTGTGGCCACTTCTCCCCTCCAGGCTGGGATCTTGTCTGGCTTGAGTTTGCATGGTCTTGTGAATGCTGTCTCTGACAGTTGTGAGCATGTGTGTGCATGTGCCCTGTTGTGCCCAGAAAACAGTCTCACTGTTGTCATCCCCTGCCTAACAATAGTCCTAGCCCCCTCCTTCCAAATGATCCCTGAGCCTTGGGCTGAGGCTGTGTTAGTTTTTAAGAGAGGAGTATAGTTTCCCCAGAAGTTGTGATTTTAGTCCACTAGAACAATGGTCACAGGACAGAAGAGGAGAGGAGAGGACAGAAGAGGAAAGGAGAGGTGAGTAGAGGAGAGGTGAGCAGAGGAGAGGAGAGGAGAGGAGAAGAGAGGAGAGGAGAGGAAAGGAGAGGCTAGATGGAAGTTTGTTCTTCTTTGTCTTCCTTTGTTTCCCAGACATAGAGCATTCAAATCAATATGTAATCTTGCTTTGACCGAGTCTTTCTACACTTTTGGGATCTGATGTTTCCAGGCCATCAGACACTCCCTAAAGATCACACTAGCTAATTCTCTTACAAAACCCAAAATCCAGTTTTATGTAGATTTATCTTTCCTTGTTTTATGCTCTAGTCAAGTAGGCCTGGGAATGTCTGCTCTGCCTTGCTCTGGTAGCTGTACCACTGCCACTTAGTAAAGAGAACAGTGTTTGCCTTCAAGGAAGGCCATGGTGACAAACTAGCCACTCTCAAAGAAAGGGGTACAAAAGGGAAGAGCAGGAAGAAGGGGAAGATCTTAAGCAGAAGGAGGGGGAAGGGAGGGTCCTAGGCAGATTTTACTTTGCTTTTCTCAGTACCTCTCCAGAGCCCAGTCTTCACCATCCTCTCTCCCATTGTTTTCTTCTTAGGCACTTCCTAGGTAATGATGGATCTACAGAGGACCCAGTCCCTGCTTCTGCTCTTGGTGTTGACCCTGCTGGGGTTAGGGCTTGTACAGCCCTCCTATGGCCAGGATCGAATGTACCAACGGTTCCTTCGACAGCATATGGACCCTCAGGGGACAGGTGGCAGTGACAACTACTGCAATGTGATGATGCAGAGAAGGAAGATGACTTCAGTCCAGTGCAAGCGCTTCAACACCTTCATCCATGAAGACATCTGGAACATCCGTGGCATCTGCAGTACTACCAATATCCAGTGCAAGAATGGCCAGATGAACTGTCACGAAGGTGTAGTGAAGGTCACGGACTGCAGAGAGACAGGGAACTCAAAAGCTCCCAACTGTAGATACAGGGCAAGAGCCAGCACTAGGCGAGTTGTCATTGCCTGTGAGGGTAGCCCAGAGGTCCCAGTGCACTTTGACAGATAGATGCCATCCTGCAGCTGTTACAGCTGGCAGCTGGCCTCTGCCTCAGTGAGGGCAGCAGTGAGTGACAGCCCCAGGCACTGTTTCCTCTGCTCCTGTCTTATACTCACATGTATCCAATATAACCCATGGTGTTAAGCACATCCCATCCAAGAGAAGAAAGAAGCCTCTCCTCATAGCACTGATGGCTTCGTTTTCCCAGATTCTATCCCCTGGACCTTATGCATTACATGTATTCAGTTAGTATCTCAACTGTTATAAAGAGCCTTTCTGTCCAAATTGGCCTTGATCCAATTCTGCTACTTTATTTAGAAACTTTGAGTTAAAAGATTTGATGAACACTGAAAACAGTGGAATATCTCAGACAAAAATCCAAGTGAATGGGCCACTCACAAAAGGCATTACCCACTCATTATATATACTTTCTGTTATCCCTAAATGATATTGTTAGGGAAGCCACTAAGAGTTTGGAAATAGGGGCTGGAGAGATGCTACTGTGGTTAAGAGCATGGGCTGCTCCTCTAGAAGACCCAGGTTCAATTCCCAGCACTCACCTGGCAGCTCACAACTGCCTGTAATCCAGCTCTAGGTGATTTGACCCCCTCACACAGACACACATTTGGGCAGAATGCCAATGCCTATAAAATCAAAATAAAGATTTGGAAATAACATATTGGCAAAATGAGAGTTACTTGTTATTACTTTGGTTTGTGGCTTCTAAGATTTGCTTTAAATATATGAAAAATGTAGTAAATCACTAAGATTTGTTTACCCTTCTCTGAAAGATTTTTCAATATTTTATTATAATAAAGAGCTGTATGTTGAACCTCTGTGTCAGGATTTGTTCTCCTGCTCTTTTTCAGTTCCTCTCTAGTCTGTGAACTCTCATGTCCCTTAGTGTCTCTATACATTCTGGTCAAATACAAACGTCCATTAGATCCATCACGTGACATCTGACTTTGTCTCCTTTATTCCACTGAAAGTGACCCCTCTCATGCACAAGACCTGAAATAAGAACTCAGAGTGGACTTTGCTTAAAAACACCAATTCTTCATGCAGCAAGTTGTTGAGTGCTGTACTACTTGGAATTATTGATGTGTATGACTGCATATACCCAAAGGGTGATTGAGAGTAGGCTAATATTTCTGACTGCATGTGATTTTCCTTTCTGAGCCTTCTGTGGTCAAGTGGAGTCCAAGATCAACAGGTCTGATGGATAAATAGAGTAATGGATTTTCCCTTTTAGGATTGTGTGTGTGTGTGTGTGTGTGTACATGCATGCACATGTGCAGGTGCTCAGGAAGAAGTCAAAGGTTATCTCTTTTCACCATGAACTCCAGGGACTGAACTCTGGCTGTATGGCTTGTTAGGGCAAGCATTTTTTATCTGCTGAGCCATCTCACTGGCCCAGACAATGACTCTGTCCAACCTGAGATAATAGTTAACCAGACCACAGTTGGACAGAAACTGTTTACCACTGCTTGCCCCATCCCCTGTATATTCTTAGTGCTTTTGCTAGCACCTTTGAAGTGGTTAAAGATGCCAGGTTCTTAGCCTTACCAGCACACTTACACTGGTTAAAGCTATACTTTCTCTTCTACTGTTCAGTTTTCAATGTGGTTTGATGTTTCAGTGGCCAGACCTCACTTCTTGGGACCACAAAAGTAAAGTGGTGAGCCTAGTTTGATTACACCCATTCGTTCCCACTTCAGACATTTACTGGAACATTATTGTACAGATGCTAGCTGCTAGGAGGAGTGTGTACATGAGAGACTAAACTGATATTTGAATAATAGCAAATAGCAAAGGAGACTTGATCTGAATTTCCTTTACCTGACTTAAGCAAAGGATCCCACAAAGTACAGCCAGGAAGTAGGTACTCCAAGACAATTATGTAAATAAACAGATAATACTTGAAGCATGGAATGTCAGTTGGTACAAGAGAAAATGTTCCTCCCAACAACACTTCTGTATAAATCCATTTAGAGTAAGGAACGAGGAAGGGAGAATTCTCTCCTGGGCACCTTCAGGCAACCATGAGAGTTGGACATGTATTTGCCTTAACTTAGCTCTGACACTGAGCTCCTGCTTGACATTTCCAGAGTGATGGGACAGTCTTGTTGTTCCCAGTACCTTTGATCACACCTGAGTTTATGCTAATGAAGTGACTTAGAGTAAGACTATTAGTAGTTTCAAGATAATCAAGTCACTAAAAACACCAGGTGTTTGGAGAGTTGAAATTTTCTGCCCTTCTTACCAGACTTTAGGAGTTAGGATAGAGTGACTGGTAATTCAACTCTATAAATATCTTAGACAAGAGCATCTAAGAGTCTGTGAAGATGCTGCATGAGTGATGTCCCCAAAGGAACCTGGACACTCCACAGAAAGGACCAGGCCCTATACCTTACCCTATGCATCATCTCTGCCAGTGGAAGTGGAAAATCTCACAATACAAAATGGGCTCTCTACATCAAGAACCTACGAATTGAGCCCCAAATGTGTATAAAGAAGTTTGCATGTGCATGGCTCCCTCTGCAGTCCAGGCAGGCTTTGGGTTTGTCCCAGTCTCCCACAGAGCTCCTACAGGCCTGTGCTACCAGGCCCTGCTTCACCATGTAATTCTGGTACACATGTACCAGGTAGTCTCACATCTTGCTTGTCATCTTGTAACAGGTCTACCCCCAGAACTTATCAGTATTCCAGAAAAGCCAGGACCATTAAGTGGCAATGATTGTCTCCAGCAATGAACAGACGCCAAATTTTCCCATGTGCTCCTGAGGGTAATGAGGTTTCATTTTATCTTTTTAAGACAGGATCTCACTATATATCCCTGGGTGCCGTGCAACTCACTATGTAGACCAGGCTGCCCTAGAACACACAGAGATCCACCTGCCACTGCCTCCCGAGTACTGGAATGAAAGGTATGTGCCACTACACGAGGCTCAGAACTTTTCTAAAGCTGTTCACCCATATTTATTTTGTTTAAAAATATCGATTTTCCCTAACTTCCTCTACTGGGCTTGTATTAGTTGGTGTTCTCTACAGGATCAGAACCATTAGATTATATTCCTAATGCTAGCCACTAATGATATAGACTGCATGGAGACCTCGGCTGCTGGACAGAGGTCTAGCATATTGACCTTGCAGATCACAACATCCTTTGACTTTCATATTTGATGGTTTTCACTATGTAATGTGGGAGTTTCCATATGCCTTTTTTCCTTTGAAAAATTCAGTATGAGTTTTGTAGAGGATGTGAATGTATATAGTGCCACTCTCTAAACAAATACAGAAGCTAAGGACTTATGGTTCCAGAAACTCTTAGGCACTTAAACCTGGTCTCAAGGATGAAAACACACAATTTAGAGAAACAATGGTCCCAGACTCATAGTCTGAGGCCTTTGTAGTTGAGGGCAGGAATTCAGTTAATAAGTATAGAGTAGTGCTATAGTAGGGAGCTGACTGACTCCCTGGGTACACACATGTCTTACAGGATGAATGGCAGGGTCTGGTGTGCCCCAGAAGAAGCAGATTCTGTTAAGAAGGTAGACTGGCTTGACCCCCTCTGCCATACACAGGAGCATACATGGAAGGAATCAGAATGGTATGGCATAATGGAAGACGAGTAAGATACCAGGACACTTCCCTTTGGGGAGTATATGAGGAGAGCACATAAGAACACAGTTAGGAAACAGCTCAATGCTTGTTATGCTACAAGGCATAAATACTGCATCATGCCCCTTGAAGAATGAAAACTGCTCTCATGGGTTTGTTTCTCAGGACTCAATGTCTGGTACCTCCTGACCTCAAAGGCTGAGAACAGGCAGGAGGAAGTATAAAGGGGCCCCTGCTGTGATTGCTGGGCTTTAAAGAACAAGAAGGACTGAGGTGCTTGATGGACTTAGTGATATTGCTTTAAAGAAAAATACTGTAATAAAGTTGATGAGCTCTTTCTTTTGGATGTTGAAGAACAGGTTTAAAATGGGCTAAGAACAATTTATGAAAAGATCATATATTTCTTGGAATCATTAAATCAGCTTTCAACATTACCTGTGATTAAGCTACTATACAAATATAGAGTAGTATAGGCTTAGATTTTTTCAAAACCTACTTTAATAAGTGTTTATAAATGCTTCAACCTTCCTTCTAGCCCACCACCCAATAGAGGTGGTGGGAACAAAAAAGGTTAAGAGGAAATTGGGGTTGTGGACCTGTTTAGAAATAGTTCCTTGGGGATATTCTCATATTCATTGTCAGCAGTCCAGTCTTCTAGTAAACACCAACATGAATCAGCAACAGCAGTTCAATCCAGAAGAAACCTCGAGGCTCCACCAATCAGTCTGAGTTCATGGAAGTGGCAAAATAGCACATAAAGTTCTTTGGTGGGTTACTCTCTACAAAGTCACACAAGTGAACATCAGCAAGAAAATGTAAGGTGACCAATGCAAGAACTTCCTCCCACTGTCTGTGGGGTCATATTTATATGCTTTCTAAACATTAGCTGTCCTCTCACATGTGTGCTTCAGCAAAACATACTCTCCCTTGTGTGTGCTTCAGTAAAACACCCTTTTACATGTCTACCCCAGAAAAATATCATATGATATAACTGAGATTCCAAAGAAATCAGAAATTTCCACTTCAGAGTATAAAATATGTAGCTTTCCCTCCCTAACAAATGCAGAAGTTTGACAGATTTACCCTCAGTTGGTGTCAGTCTCCTTCCATCCCCAACTGCACATTTTGGGACCCACTGGAGCTGGACTTTGGCACACTAAAGTCTATTCCCTTATTTGGCCAGTTCTTCCTTCTAAGTCTGACTATGAAGATCTTGTTATCAAAGCATTGAAGTCCAGCAATGAAAAGCCCCATTTGGTTCACCTAATCAACATGCCCAATTAAAATTAAACACCTTATCCTAACACAGGGTTCCCCTGGTAACTTTATAAACTGCCATTTTCCTATGGGCCACACCTGTCTCCTCTCTATGCAGAGGCAGTCCTTTGTCCCTCTGTGGAAAATACCCCTTACCCCTGTCCCTTGTCCCTTTTCTCTCCTCTCCTTTGTTCCCTTCCTCTTCTTCCTCTGTCTCCTGTGTTTGTCCCTTATCCCTTCTGTCTGTCTCTCTGAGGCAAATAAATCTTCCTTGTGCCAAGAACTTGGTCTGAGAACTCAATCTTGGGGACCCTGAGCCAATACTTTTCCTTTTATAATTATGATCATAGCAGTAACAAAATTACAGTTATGAAGTAGGAACAAAAATAATTTTACAGTTGTGGGTCACCACAATATGAGGAACTGTATTAAAGTGTCACAGCATTGGGAAGATCAACAAGTGCACCTGCCCACAATGCCATCTCTCTAGTCTCCTGTCTTGTGCTTCTTTCACGTTTTGCCTATTGTTTGCCAAATAACCCGGATATACACGTGTGAGGACTAGATTAGACCCTGAATAGATATGTATTGTTGGCATGAGTACAACCATGTTAAGGAACCTAATGCCTCAGACTCAGGGAGTTGTAATGCCTTCCCTGGCTCAGAGCAATGGGAAGGGCTTCTCCTGGCCCATCTCAGATGTTGAAAGTTTGGGCAGAAAATACCAACCCACAGCTGCCTCCTTCTGGATGACTGCAGCCCCAGATCATTCTCCTTCAGAGACTCTCTCCCAAGATTAGCTAACCCACTTCCTTCCTACTCCTTCTCTGTATAATGTGAGGAGTCTCCATCAGAGCACACAGCCCATCTAATCCCAGCTTTTCTGTGCACCTGTCTGTCATTTCTACCTTCTCCACTGCCCCATTCACATCAATCCCCAAGTGAAGTAGGTCAGCAGGCAAATGACAGGAGAGAGATAGTATGTTTGATATTCTCCATTATCAGAGCATATTTGTTCTTCATTCTCTAGAAAGGAACCATCCCACAAACCTTCTAAGCCTTGCAGCCGTACACCTACCTGCTGGCAGCCTGTTCTCAGCCTTTCAATCTAGATGTCATCAAACAGTGGTTCAGGAGGAGTGCAAGACTCTGTAGGCAGCCTTGGTGGGTGTGAACTTCCCTCCAAGTACACAAAGAAATGATAATGACATAAAAGGTGAACCTGAGAGACAGGGCTGATCACCTGGACAGAAGGACAAGACTAGACTTTGGTGTAGGTTTGTTCCAGTTTGCTAGAAAACACACGTGTGAGAGGGACAGATTTCCCTCTGAAGCCCAGTTTAAAGATTCAAAGCCTTGAGTTTATTCTGACAGGCATCAAGAGCAAAATTCTGATTTCAAACACGGGCCTAGTCAGTGCATTGAAATGACACCCAGTGTTCTGAGAGCAAAAAAGGAGTTGAGTTTAATAAGAAACTCCATCCTGTCGCAATTCACTAGTCTCCAGTTCTACCCCTTTTTGTGCAGAATGTCTGAAAGTTATTTTTGCTTGTTTGTTTCTGGGTTTGTTGTTTGTTTGTTTGTTTTTGAAATTGAGTCATAGGTATTCAAGATTTTTCTCCATCAAATATGGGATTGGGTCAAATAGACAACACCCACCTGGTGGAGTGAGATGAAGGCCTAGCTGAGTAAGGAGTGACACTCCGGAGAAGGTTTTATCAGTGGTGAAAGGAGTCAAGTTTAGTCAAACTAAATAGAATTGCATGTCAGAGCCTCAAGCAGAAAGGAGTCTGGGAAGGCCATAAAGAAGTGTCCACGCATGCCTACCTGTACGTTCTGTTTTTTTTCTGTGACAAACTCCTCTCAGCTTTCTTCTGGCTGAAACTATTTCTGACAAGGCAGAGGGCTGCCTGGCATCAGCTGTCTCCACCAATGAGCAAACACCCTTCTGTGTCAGGCTCCTGATGTGACATGGTTAGCTGCAGTTGCAGGCCCAAAACACTTGTGGGCTTGCAGCTACAGCTTTCTTCAGCTCCACCCAGCACTTTCCATGTTAGGATTTGAAGGAATTATTAAAGTTTTAGCTGTTTTGGTGAAATTTTGTTTTTTTAAAAATGTTTTTCTGGTTTTGTTTTGTTTTGTTTTGAGATGGGGTTTCTCTGTGTAGCCCTGGTTGTCCTGGAACTCACTCTGTAGACCAGGCTGGCCTCAAACTCAGAAATCTGCCTGCCTTTGCCTCCCAAGAGCTGGGATTAAAGGTGTGTGCCACCACAGCCCAGATTTAAATGTTTTTCTAACATATCAGTTCCCAGACCCAAGGACTGTTTGTAGTCCTTGGAACTCTGAGATCATAGCTTAGGATCCTAGGCAAAGGCTTTTGAGGATCCTTTTATCAGCTATATTAGGAAGTCTAGATCACTGACTAATAGTAAAAGAAACAAGAAAATATAAATAAATAAATAACTGAACGGTATAAGAAATATCTAAAACTTCATACATGGAGTTAATATCTTAAAAGTTTTACATTCAAAGAGAAGTACCCATCAATCAAATTAGAAACCATGAAATAAGAAATTTTTGGAAATGAGAGAGAGAGAGAGGGAAAGAGAGAGAGAGAGGGAGGGAGAATGTGTGTGTGTGTGTGTGTGTGTGTGTGTGTGTGAGAGAGAGAGAGAGAGAGAGAGAGAGAGAGAGAGAGAGAGAGAGACAGAGAGGGACAGAGAGAGAGAGAGCTATAGGAAGCACACGCTTTAAGAAGTTTCTAGAAATAATAGCCACCTTCACATCCTGAGTTATTTCAGTTGTTTCACACGCCTCCAGCTATATAACGGTACTGCTCCCTGTCCAGTTTAGTTTACCCCCTAATATGTCTGTATATGCAAGAGGCCTTTGGAATTTTTGCTTTAGATTATAGTAGGATTTGCAGATGTATTTGTAGAAAGTATTTTTCTGCACTTAAAGTGGATTATTCCTTACATGAAGAATAGTTGATTGGCTAGCTGATGGTCGAAATGCCTGTGGTAAGATAGTGTTGCACAAGATGCTGACAGCAATGACAGGCATCGGTGCTGCAGGCTGCTCCCACACAAGTTCTCAGACCGGCTGATGGGTGCTCGCATATACTCTAGGATAGGAGCTTTGAAAGACCAGGGCTCTGTCTGGGGAAGTGGGTCTGCAGTAGAGCATTCTCCCAGCACACTCAAGGCCCTAGGCTGCAATTCCCAGCACCACAAAAAAGAAGAGTCTTTGCTCCCTTTCTTCTGAATGGGGAGAAGGTTTTGTTGCAGGCATGAGAAAGAGGACAGCCAGTGGCATCTAGAAGAGCCTACAAAGAGGAAAAAAAGAAGCAAACCAGCCATAGCAAGAGCTAGGGCAACAGGGCATGGAAAAAATCGCGTGGGTTATAAAGTGCTCCCTGTCCTAATTTGTTTCACATCTCAGCAGGTCCTTTTCTCTTTTCTCTCTCCGTCCAATCACTACTTGTATTTTAGTCTTTAGTAGCTTGTGCAAACTTATTAGAAGGGGTTCTGGACATCTGTGCATTATGATTGCTATTGTTTACCCTCAGCATCTCTAAGTTACTCCTCAGGTGCTCACTGTCACTCTCCCTGTCACTCAGACATCTAGAGACTAGGAGGATGTGCAGCTGGAGCCAACCCCCTACCCTGCCAGTCAGCACAGGATTCCTGATTGTTCCTGGGGTGCTCAACAAGAGCCAGCATCAACACGGATGAATTGCTGGATTCTTTGGGGTTGTTTTGTTTTTGTTTTCTTTTTTTAAAAATATTTTTATTTTCTATATTCTTTGTTTACATTTCAAATGATTTCCCCTTTCCCAGTTCCCCTCTCCCCATATGTCCCATAAACCTTCTTCTCTCCACTCATTCTCCAATCACCTCTCTCCTTTTTCTCTGTCCTGATACTCCCCTCCAATGCTAGATCAAGCCTTTCCAGGATCAGGACCCTCTCCTTACTTCTTCATGGGAGTCATTTGTTATGCTAATTGTGCCTTGGGTATTCAGAGCTTCTGGGCTAATTAATATCCACTTATCAGAGATTGCATTCCATGTGTATTCTTTTGTGATTTGTTTACCTCACTTATGATATTTTCCAGATCCAACCATTTGCCTAAAAATTCCATGAATTCATTGTTTTTAATTGCTGAGTAGTATTCCATTATGTAAATATACCACATTTTCTGTATCCATTCTTCCATTGAGGGACATCTGGGTTCTTTCCAGCTTCTGGCTATTATAAATAAGGCTGCTATGAACATAATGGAGCATGTGTCTTTATTGCATGTTGGTGAATCCTTTGGATATATGCCCAGGAGAGGTATAGCAGGGTCCTCTGGAAGTCTCATGTCCAATTTTCTGAGGAACCTCCAGACTGATTTCCGCAGTGGTTGTACCATCTTACAGCCCCACCAGCAGTGGAGGAGTGTTCCTCTTTCCCCACATCCCTGCCAACACCTGCTGTCTCCTGAGTTTTTAACCTTAGCCATTCTGACTGGTGTGAGGTGAAATCTCAGGGTTGTTTTGAATATCATTTCCCTAATGACTAATGATGTTGAGCATTTCTTAAGGTGCTTCTCGGCCATCTGAATTTCTTCAGGTGAAAATTCTTTATTTAGATCTGCACCCCATTTTTAATAGGGTTATTTGGTTCCGCCGGGTCTAACTTCTTGAGTTCTTTGTATATATTGGATATTAGCCCTCTATCAGATGTAGGGTTGGTGAAAATCTTTTCCCAAGGCTGTCCTCTCTCTCCATATCTTTTCAATATAGTACTTGATGTTCTAGCTATTAGATAACATAAGGAGATCAAGGGGATACAAATTGGAAAGGAAGAAGTCAAATTATCACTCTTTGCAGATGACATGATAGTATACTTAAGTGACCCAAAAAACTCCACCAGAGAACTCCTACAGCTGATAAACAACTTCAGCAAAGTGGCTAGCTACAAAATCAACTCCAGCAAATCAGTAGCCTTCCTATACTCAAAGGATAAACAGGCTGAGAAAGAAGTTAGGAAAATGACACCCTTCACAATAGCCACAAACAATATAAAGTATCTTGGTGTAACTGTAACCAAACAAGTGAAAGATCTATACGACAAGAACTTTAGGTCTCTGAAGAAGGAAATCAAAGACCTCAGAAAATGGAAAAATCTTCCATGCTCGTGGATTGGCAGGATTAATATAGTTAAAATGGCCATTTTGCCAAAAGCAATCTACAGATTCAACGAAATCCCCATCAAAATCCCAACTCAGTTCTTCACAGAGTTAGAAAAAGCAATTCTCAAATTCATCTGGAATAACAAAAAACCCAGGATAGCTAAAACTATTCTCAACAGTAAAAGAACTTCTGGGGGAAGCAATACTATGGAGCAATAGTGTTAAAAACTGCATGGTCTCTCTTTGCTCACCGCTCTCCCACTTACTCTCACCTCTCTGCCCCTGGGGCTCTTCTCCCCCCTCTCCACGTGGTCATGGCCGGCCGCCTCCACACACTCTCTCTCTCTCTCTCTCTCTCTCTCTCTCTCTCTCTCTCTCTCTCTCTCTCTCTCTCTACCACTAACTCCCATCCCCTATTCTGAATAAACTCTATTCTATACCAAAAAAAAAAAAAAAAAAAAAAAAAACTGCATGGTATTGGCACAGTGACAGGCAAGTGGACCAATGGAATAGAATTGAAGAATCAGAAATGACCTATGGTCACTTGATCTTCGACAAAGGAGCAGAAAATATCCAGCGGAAAAAAGATAGCCTTTTCAACAAATAGTGCTGGTTCAACTGGAGGTCAGCGTGCAGAAGAATGCGAATTGATCCATTCTTATCTCCTTGTACTAACCTCAACTCCAAGTGGATCAAGGACCTCCACATAAAACCAGACACACTGAAACCAATAGAAAAGAAACTGGGGAAAACCCTTGAGGACTTGGGCACAGGGGGAAAGTTCCTGAACAGAACACCAATAACTTATGCTCTAAGATCAAGAATTAGCAAATGGGACCTCATAAAATTACAAAGTTTCTGTAAGGCAAAGGACACTGTCAAAAGGACAAATCAGCAACCAACAAATTGGTTTTGTTTTCTTATGACAGGATTGCCCAGGCTGGCCTGAAATTACTGAGCCTCCTGCTTCCATTTTCTACCAGATAAGATACCACACCAGGCTTTGAAAAAACAATTTGAATATAAAAGGATGCATGCAGACATTCTCACACCAAGGCAAACTGGAGAGAAGCTCCACCAGCTGAACTCCTAGTGCCCCTTGCTTTATTAACATAAAGCATACCCATCGCCTCAATTTATCTACACATTGCACTTTTGACCATGCACTCTCACTTCTTGGTGACATCGATGTAGTTCACATCTTGCCAAACTCTTTACAGAATATGGCCTAGCCATTCATGCACTTTACCTTGAAAGCTTAAAGTTTTAGGGACAACTTTCTGGTTGTGTCTTGAAAACCACTGACCATGCCTCTCTGGAGTCACCTCTCCCCAATACTTTGAAATTTCTTAGTGCCTTTTCATTCTTTTTTGATGGTCCTTGCCTAAGGCTACTCTCAGGGTGAACCTGAGTTTTCCACATGAGGAGATACAGAACAGGTTCACATAAAAATATGTTCCTGACCCTGTCCTCCAGGCCACCACCCCCTCAAGCCCAAAGCATAGCACTTTACAAGGTCATTCTTTTTACTGCTGTGGACGTTCCCCTCAAAGTTTTTTTGGGAGCACTGAAAAGGACTTAGACTCTGCTCTTCAGATCTCCATACCTCTGTGCCGACCATAAACAGTCACCTGTGCACTGATTAGGTAAGTTAGAAGGACTGGTGTGTAGGAAACTTGGTTGAAAGGTCAGAAATCATTGGAAAGAGATTGACTGATATTTTAGTGTTAAGGATGAAAATTGTCCAAAATCATAGAAAACAGGACAGTATTAACCCCAAAGATGTGGCTCCCACCCTACCTCCCCCTTTTCCATCTATCAAAGTAATTTTGTTGGCTCTTGAAGGTCTATCAGGCTGATATGCAGTCAGGACTTGAATAAGGTGAAAGACTCAACAGGGCCAGGCACACTTGATATAAATGAGTGTGGACTCTGTTTAAGCAGAAGTCTTTCTAACACTGGACTCTATCTTCTATCCAGTGTCACTCCTGTGAAGCTGGTTTTGTTTAGTCTTGGTATTTAGTTAATTGAAACAATATTTCAGACCTTCCTTTCCTTCTCGACAGGCAGCTCTAACAAACCATGATGTTTTTTGAGTGAATGTAGGATATGGTCCCTAAGAAAAGATGTGAGAGTTTAGAAATGGTGTTGTATCTCTCCTGGATTTGGGAGAAATGTTATAAGAAGGTCAAGATGGGAGCATCCCCATGGTACAATCAATGTGAAGTGCAACCTGGGCTACAATGTCAGGGACCCAAAGTCTTCCTTGAAGAGAAGTCTTTTGGATTTGATCTTCTGAGCATTGAGGAGTTAGAGCCTGCAAGAGAGCAGTAGGTTCCTTCCATTGCATAGAAGACTATTGGGGAACCTTGCTGTTAAAGTAGCAGTCCCCTATGACTGGATGGTTCTCTGATCTTGGTGAAATGCAGGGGCGGGGAGGGGGCCAGGGGGTTTCCCATTCCCTTTCTCAGCCCGGTTTACCTGTCTCTGCCTGTCTTTGGAGAGTGTCCCTTGTCTGAATAGTGACCTTGTTCCTAGCTCCCTGAAAGGCTGCATAACTCAGCACACATGCCCTGTTCTGGCTTCCTACCTGCACGATAATTTAGGTGCTGTACCATATAACCAAACAGCCCTTCCTGCTTGCTTGAAGCCATGACCAATTAGCCCTTTCCACCTGTACCCTAAAAAGGCCCTTATATACCGTATCCCTGAAACAATGAAATAGACCTGTCTCCCTGGAGTGGTCCCTAGAGGTCATTCTGTCCATAGTCCCCACCAAGCCCTACTCTCTGCCTCTACTCCCTTTCTCCCCTGAGTGCAGGAGAATGGGGGAGGGGAGGGTAAAAGAGAGGGCATATAGGAGGGACTTCCAGTCTTCAAAATGAATCCCATCTTCTTTATGCAGTTTTACTTTTAGCTCACTTAGTCTGCACATAGTTTTTATTTGCAATTAACTTTAGTATCTGATGAGTGTTATCTTCTCTGTGAAACAAAATTATGAAGAATAGAAATTTAAAGTACAGCTCAGCTTACAGGGCAGCATCTCATCATTTTCTTTTTGTTTCTGTTTTTTTTTGTTGTTGTTGTTTTGTTTTTGTTTTGTTTTGTTTTTTGTTTTTTTTGAGACAAGGTTTCTCTGTGTAGCCCTGGCTGTCCTGGAACTCACTCTGTAGACCAGGCTGGCCTTGAACTCAGAAATCCACCTACCTCTGCTTCCCAAGTGCTTGGATTAAAGGCATGCACCACCACTGCCTGGCTAACATTTTCTTTTCTTTGTCTTGTGGCCATTTAGATGTCCCTGGTGCCTGCTATGATGTCCTCTCTAAAAACTTGGAACATGCTCCTGCTCCTGCTGTGCCTGCAGTGTAGCCTACCAGCACAAAGCTCTTCCAGGAGGGAGTTTATGGAACACCATCACCTCAGTTCGCACAAAGTGTTCAGTGCCTACAGCTGTGATGTCCTCATGACAGATAAAGCTCTGAAACCGAAGCCCTCACACCTGTTTGTTTATATGACGTGGTACAAAGTTGAACATATATGCATTGGTAGCGACTGGAAAGATCGCTACAAAAACCTGTATGTTTGGGCTCAGACTCCCATTAAGGTCCTCAGGTGCCAGTGGGAGAGCTTAAAAAACAGATATACAGAGAGAAGGAGCTACAGCTATATTCAGTTCCATTGCAATGCTGATGGATATGTCGACAGCATAGAGGACATGAAGGTTCTTGAGCCCATCCTATTGTAAAAAGTCTCACTAGTTCTGGATGGTTCAGAAAGAGCAGTAAGTTGTTCTCAAATGTCACCACCCTCCCCCACTGTTCACTCCCCCACCCCACCCCGGTTGTCTGCCCCTAACCCTCCACCACCTACCCTCTACCCCTCTCCTCCACCCACTCATGTTCACCTACCTCTCACTCCCCCAGCCCCACCTCCCTCATCCATCCCCCATCCATCCCTCATCCTCTACCCCCTGATTACAATAGTTACTGTTTCTTCAGCTTTGCAATCTTATGCCAGTGTTTTGCAATCACATTGATTCTTGATATTACAATCGTGATTATGGGTTCTCTGCCTGAAATAACAACTTTCCTCCCTTGTTTGCCCACATTTATTCACATTTTTTTCATGAGAGAAAGCATTAGGGAGGACTTGCCTCCTCTTGCTGGGTTGGTTTTTAGTCTGGCTCTGCTGTCCTCGGGGAGAGCGAGACAGAGCACTATGGTGGAAATAACAATAATGCTTGGAAGAGCCTCACTTCATCAAGGCTGGAAAGTAGAAAGAGAAGGAAGGGGAAGAGTATGGGGATCAGATATGACCATGGTGGCTCCAGTGACTTACCTCCTCCAGGTGGGCCTCCAGATCTACTCATCTCTGAATTCATCAATGGATTAATCCACTGTCAAAGTCATTACAGCCTTCATGACCCAACTGGCAAATAAGCCTTCAACATGGGAGCCCAAGGGAAGACACTGGATAGCCAAACCATGGTAGCATCTTCTCTTGATTTATCCAAGATTTTTCCTGATATCATCATCTTTATGCCTATCCAAACTGAATGATCTTCCCTTCTATGAATAAATTGGTATTGCCATACACGTACACGTTATATCGAGTTTGTTCTGTATATTGGTGTGAGCAATGAAGCTACATGTAATATGAAGTTTTGCTAGATGTGAATATCTTATGCTTAGGCTCAAGGTATATTTTATGTATGCAGCTGCACACTTGCAATATACCTCCATGCTGACGAGGCTGTAGTACATTTTCCTAATTAGTGATTATTCGGGGGTGGGCCTAGCCCGTTGTGGGTAGAGTCATTCCAGGACTGGTGGTCCTGAGTTCTAAAAAAAAGCAAGCAGAGCAAACCACAAAGATCCAGATAGTAAGCAACACTCCTCCATGACCTCTGCATCAGTTCCTACCTCCAGGTTCCCGCCCTGTTTGAGGTCTGTCCTGACTTCCTTTGACAATGGTGAGCAGTGATATATGAAAGTGTAAGCCACATAAAGCCTTCCCTCCCCAGGTTGCTTTTGGTTGTGGTGTTTCAATAATCAAGCTGACTAAGACAGAGGTCAGGATGGTTCAGCAGCAGATATAGAGGTCTGAAGGAGAATATCCCTGTAAGTTCATGTGTTGGAACACGTAGTCCCCAGACTGTTTGGGAGGTGATAAAACCTTTTGACTGTGGAGCTTTGTGGGAGGAAGCACACCATTGGAGCAGTCTTAGAGAGTTTATAATCTCATCCAAATTCCAGTTTGATCTCTCTGCTTTCTGAATGTGATCTTTCAGCTTCCTGTTGCAGCTACCTGCTGCCATGCATCCCCATATTTATGGACTCTCTCCCTAGAACCATAAGCCACAATAGACTCTTTCTTCTATAACTTGCTTCTGACTGTGGCCATTTATTTCAGTCACAGAAAAATAACTAATCTAACTGGTAAGGCGTATTGCCCACAGGCCTCAAAACCTCAGACTCCTGTAAACCACTCCAGAGGTAGGAGAAAACTAATAACACAAAATTGTCTCTGACTTCCATGTGCAACATGTCACGCCATGTACACACCACACTCACACATACACATCACATATAGACACACATAATAATAATAATGTATCTTAGTCGCTTTAACATTTTTATTATGCTTATGTGTTTTTGTGGGGGGATGCATGTGTATGAGGATGCCTGTGGGGGCCAGAGGAGCTATATCACCAGAAGCTGGAGTTACTGATGGTTGTAAGCCACCTAAAGTGGGTTTTGGGAACCAAACTCATGTCCTCTGCAAGAGCAACTAAGCCCTAACCAGTGACATATCTCTCTAGCCACTCCCAACCCCAAAACTCCAAAATTTTTCTTCTGTTAATCATTCATGAACAGATAATATTTACTGATTCATTAGAACATTTGTCTTCAGGACCTGGGAAGACTGTTTTTTTCTTGGTGAAGTACTCAACATACAAGCATCAAGTCTTGAATTCAGATCCCCAGGGCCTGAAAGTTTTTGGTTTGGAATTCAAGAGGGAGTTTGGGGTACACTAGGTAAGAGATTCATTAGAAGAGAAGAGTTATTAACTGTTGTATTCTGTAGCTGCCTGCAGCTACTACGAACTGGGTTGCTGGAACAGAAGCTGAGGGATAGATGGGGAAGGGGCAAAAAGAACGAGGCCAGGAGTATACTTTACTGATCGAGGCCCCAACTTTAATCGAGGTCATACCTTTTAACAGTTTGAGCAAATCCCTCCCCCCAGACTCCAGGCTGAGTTCTGGAGAAGTCTTCTGGTGGTCAGTCCTTGGCTCTATAGCTCAGGCAGCAGGGTGGGTCACCTGCTTAATTCAGGAATTCGTAGACCTGGAGGAACAAAGAACTTAACCTTCACTCTGAGCTTCTCCACCCTAGGATAAAAATTCCTGCTGTAACCTACTTCCCTATTATGCCCTAACATCAGATTCCTGCCCCTAGCCAGGAATTGTCCTTGACCAATGTCAAGTTCCTACCATGTGGCATGACACCCCAGTATGGCTCTGTACAATTAACACCATGGACAGTTTGCAGTATGGCAAGAGCTCGGAAGAGAGTTCACACCCATATGGCAGAGTGAGGGGTACTTTCTCATGGTCTTAGAGAAGGGGAGAATTCCAGCAATTAGGCTGTCTCTTATTTCCTGATAAATGGCAGGGGATGGAAGAAAGTCTTGCACTGACTAGAATCAATAGCTGTGAGGGAGGGGGAGCACTTTATCAGGTTGTATTGTATCTATTATACTGCTGACCTTCCCAGACGGTTTGAATAGTTATGGCTCCCATAGACTGAGTTTCATCAATACCCATGAGTATTGGTATTGTTAGAAGGTGGCTTTGTCAGAGTAGGTGTGGCCTTGTTGGAGGAAATGTGTCACTTTGGAGACAGGATTCAAGGTCTATGCTCAAGCTATGCCCAGAGTGGAACACAGTCTCCTTCTGCTGCCTTGGGATCAAGATGAAGAACTCTCAGCTCCTTCTCCATGACCATGCATGCTTCCATGCCGCCATGCTTACAATCATGATGAAAATGGACCTAAGCCTCTAAAACAGTAAGCTAGTCTCTCCATGTCTTAGGACTTTATTGCTGTGAGGACATACCATGGCCATAGCAACTTGTTTTAAGGAAAACATTTAATTGTGATTAGCTTACAGTTTCACAAACCACACAAACACCAATCTCAGCAAGATAGGGATAATTTATTGAGCATTTGGCCCCGGACTTATTGATCAGGGCTGCAAACCAGACTCAGAAGTTGATTGTGACCCCCCAGCCAGAATCCTACAGAGGTTTTAAGCCTGAAATCCACAAACATGTATGCCAAATTATTCCACCAATCGGGATTTAGTCATAGGGGACTTCCTTAGGAAGGTATCTTTGTTATACACATATCCTGTTCCCATTGGCTGGGCATTCAATCATGGCAGAGTGACTTGCCTTGCCTAGCATCCATGTCCCACCTTGCCAACCTGTCTATCAGTTCCCCATGTACATGTCTCTTTCTGCCAAGTAGGATGTCAGTTCTCATCGAGGTTTTGAGTCCAAATTTATTGTGTCTATTTACACAAAGTATTTCTAACTGACCTCTATTGTGATTGGTTTCCAAGAACACCAAAGCACAGGACTGAACAGAATATGCAATCAACTCAGGCATGAGAAAGTTTCCTAGTAACAGTCATAAGAACATATGAGAAAGTTTCCTTGTAACAGTAATAACAGCATTAACTGGCTGGCAGGCTAGACAGCAGTTACCTAGGCCTTAACAATCTCTTGGATGTGATTTAGCTGTTGTTACTATTTATTAAAAGCTGATATGTGTGTGTGTGTGTGTGTGAGAGAGAGAGAGAGAGAGAGAGAGAGAGAGAGAGAGAGAAATTGTTCCTCTAGAGAACCATGACTAATATACTCCCCTAATTTTTGATTGATTAGTTTAAACAAAGAAAGAAGAGGTTAATACCCCTAAACATTGGGCAGGTAAATATGTTTAGGACCTACCTTGAACATGTCTGACCTTCCTGGACCAGTCAGCTGTAAGGGGTCCCTGCTTGAGGGAGAGAAGTGCAAAGAGCTCAGATCAGCGAGGTGATGGAGAAGCTGGAAGCTTGGATTTCTGCTTTCTCCCCTTCCTATCATTGGTGCCTTTTCTTATCAGTCAATCAGTCTGGCATATGCCCAGCCCTAGTCTGGCATTTGGTTTCTGTCTTTTCTAGCTTTCCTATCTTTTTTCCGTTTTCTTTTTCTTTTTAAATATTGTTCTCATTTTTCCTTCCCTTTACCCAACATACTTCTTCCCTTCCCTTCCCTTCCCTTCCCTTCCCTTCCCTTCCCTTCCCTTCCCTTCCCTTCCTTTCTCTTCCCTTCCTGTTCTCCTTTCCTGGTATATAGGGCCTTGGTCACTCAACTTCCTGAGGGATGGAGACTGGTGTATGGTATCTGAGGGTGTATCTTTACCACTCAATCTATCTTCACTCTTTCTTTTCTTTATTCTTGCCTCTACCATTTCTCTCCGGATGCTTTTCTCTTTTCCACTTCCCACTTAACACTAACTACTGACTCCATTGTGATTCCTCCCTGTTTTTCTTTCCTCCAGGTAGATCCACAGGAACTGCTAGGCCAGCATACATTATAGATACTATTGCTTTCCCTTTCTGAGCTGTTAGAAATAAGCTCAGTCTGTCATGAGTTCCTTTAAGGAGAAACAATGATATGAAAGTGTAAGCCAAATAAACCCTTTCTTCCCCAACTTGTTTTTGACATGGTGTTTGGTCACAGTAATAGTAACCCTAAGACAGAGTCCATTGTCTCAATTGTTTGGGAGCTAAAGAGTAGGGTACAGTTGTCTTTCTTTCGAGTATCTCCCAGAATCGTTCTAGGAGGTTTGGGGAAGACAGACAAGATGCCTGGCCAGAGAGGAGACCTCCAGGGTGAGCCCTGCCACTTCTGGTCCCTTTCCATCATCTTCTGTGCCTGGCATGGAGTATTCAAGATAGAACAGAGCAGAGCTAAAGATAAACCAAAACCATAAACATTTTCTGGAGAAAATACACAATGAAATGGCTTAGGGAGGCCAGGTTACCCTGAGTGTAGGGAGCCCCATCATGACCTGTAAACAAAGTGTTTCTTATGGTGCTTATAAGGTTTACAGATCAAAGGGTCCCTCTTTTCCAGCTGGGAAGTGATCCCTTATAAACAAGGAGGACACCAAGTGTGTGAGATGACTCTCTTAGCCTGTACCTGATGTGAAGCAATGACAGCATTTAGGACTTAGAAAACAATGCCCTGTCTCACCTTAGGGCTGAAGGTTGTTCACAGTAGAAGCCTGCTCTCTGTAACTGCTCTGATCTTGCACTTAGACTGGTCCCGCCCCCACCTCTGAGCTCGAGGATAACAACCATGCATACCACAGCCCATTTTATGTGGTGCTTGGAGTGTAAGCCAGGACTTCGTGCATGTGAGGCAAGCAAGTGCTCTACCAACTACATTCCCAGGCCTGGAAGAACAAGCTCTTCAAGGAAGAAATTGACAATTGTTTTTTACATGACATACAAATAAAATCAGCATCCCTAGGAGGAATGAGGATGCTGAGGCAGTGGGGTGATGTGGCACAAGGGTGGCTTTCATGTTCCAGTCATTTAAGCACTTACACCTATGTAAGCCAAGAAAGTGCAAGATTAAAATAAAATAAGCATTATTTACTTTGTGTAAATAAAAGAAAAGATTTTTCAAATTATAGAATCACAGGCCAGTACAAAGATCTGCCTCCTCATTGGATGGCGGGGAATGGAGGATTGAAGGGGAGAGGGGAAGATCCTAAATGCTTATTTATTGGATAGTAATAGAAAGAGGCTGGAGGAGTTCTGTTGTCGTAGAGCAGATGGTCATTATCACCCTCCACAAGCTACATGCTTCTTATGGCACCGGGCATAAAAACTGAGCATCTCAGCATCAGATGTATAGACTGAGGACATGGCCACTCCAAGGTATGGGCGAGGGGAAGGTTCTTATTGTAGACAGGAGGGAGAGAACAGCCAGAGGTACCTGGGAGTGAACAGAGCAGAGCTAGCAGTAGAATGAACATGGGCAGAAGACTGGACTGAGCCATGGGGAGCAGATGAGACAAGAGGAGAAAGAGATAACCCAGAAAGAGGGGGTAAAATAGAGCACATGGCCAGAGTTCAGGGCTATAGAGAACGTGATGGGAAGCTCAGGAGCTGGAGAAGTTTAGGATAGGGTGAGGGGTGAGAAGAGCAACTGGTAGTTGTGATACGGAGAGAGTCTGGAGGTCAACATGCACTTTGACAGCTATAGGCACCACAGATAACCATTACTTCCTTCTGACAGTGATGAGGAAAGTTTCCTTGGCAGAGGGGTTTGGTCCCAGACTTCAGGGGCATAGAGCTTCCTACAAACTCGGCATTCTGCAAGAGGGATTTTGAGCTAGAGGATGACTTTTATGTAAGTCCATGTTTTCAAAAAAATAAGTGTGCATACATGTGTGGAGGGGTGTATGCACTAGTGAGCACATGTGTATGCGTGCGTGAGTGCATGCATATGTATACAAGTAAAAATACTTCATGTCATATACCCTTCTTGTCAATAACAGTTTAGGCCACCTTTTCCATTATGTCATTCTAGATATTGTCATGAGGATTTTTAACCAGGGTGATCTTGTCTGGAAGAAAAATCAGAGAAAAAATCCTCCTGAATATTACTGGAACAGACTGTTAGCATATTTGATGATCAAATACAGTGTGAATTGCCCAGGAACCAATACTGAGCTTCATGCCTTGTTGTTGGGAACCAGAGAGCTTGTCTCAAGCCCCCAGCTAAGCTGTTTGCACAGGTTTCTCGAGAGCAAAACATCCCGTGGCTTAGCTTGATTCCTGCCTTCCTGCCTGGTGTGGTACGGACTTCCCAGGTGCCTGACCTGTGATTATAATTGTTTTTTTCCTGTTCCCTTCCCTGGCCTCTAGTATATATATTGCTGATCTCTCAGTAAAGCTTTGACATTCTCCTTGCAGAATGACCCGTGTCTGTGTTTTTTGTTGATCTCCCAGGCCTACACCTGATACTCGGTACTGTGGCAGGAGTACTCGGTACTTCTCAAATGGAAGTCCCACCGAGATTGGGAAAGAGAGGAGCACCTGACAGGTTTGTTCCAAGCCGGCGAAAGGAAGAGGAATGTATTGGGGAATATATGTTTCAAGAAACAAAGTAAAAGTGAGTACAGGATGGCACCATGGGGATAACAAGTTCCACCTTAAAATTGGTGGATCAACTGGTGGTTCTGCTTAGGTAACAGGTATTGGGTTCAAGGTTAAAACAGCTAGGGTGTGACAGCAAATTGGGATGGTGAATTTTATTAGGCAAATTGTCAGCAGTCTAAAACTGCATCAGGCAAGAGGAATGGGGCATAAAATAAAACAAAATAAAATAAAAAGAGTAAAAGACAAAAAACAGATTTTAGACACATGGAAGAGAGAGAAAGAGAGAAGGAAAATGGATTAAAAACATCAAAACAGATGTCCTGTTTCCTCTATGGACTCTACTGGAGATACTATTAGTACTGGTTACAAGTGCTCTTTCCTCTCTATGTATTGTCTTTGGTGCACCAATTTGTATGTGTCTGTCCTTGTTTCATTGTTTGAATGATTGTCCTATGTTTCATGTTGAAAAGAAAAAATGGTAAAAACTTTATCTACTGGAGGTCCATCTCTTGATCCAGTTTCAGTTTACACAGCAGAGGCTGATTTAAGATGCCCTGCATTTAGCTAGGAGTCAAGCACAGCTAGAGAAAAGCTGCTTTTAAAAGGGCCAGCAGCTTCTCAAGTTCTAGGGCAAGTAGGCTGATGGTTATTTCTCCTATTGGAGTGCTTTTTCTCTTGAAATTGCAGCTAGAAAAAAAAGTTTGGTTTAAATTTATAAGATTCATGTAGTTGCTTCATTTTTGTTTCTGATTGGTCTTAAAGGTATAAGTATGTTTTGCATGTCTTGACTATAGAGTATTGGCCTATAAGTTATTGGGCATGATTAAAAATTATTACATTGGTAACAAAAAGTTATTTTAAAACTTGTAACTCGGGGTTGGAGTTATATTAAACAACAACACATGGCATGACCAAACCCAGGAAAAACAGGCTTCTAAGATATTTCTAAATTGGCAAAATATTTTATGTAATTCTTATCCTAGAAATTAGACTTATAAGGGATAAGATTTAAAACAATGTCTTTTTAATGAGGTATTATAAGTTGTACTGTCATGCATTCAAACATAAGAACTTGCAGACAAACTTTATGATTTTAAGAATGATAAACGTTAAAAACAGCTGTGGCTGGTATAGGCCTGTTGCCACTTTTTCACAAGCTTTGTTGTAGAAAAAACAGTGGTAGAAGCAATATTCCAAGTTAAAACAGATTTGCAAAGGACATTTCAGAAAGAGGGGCCAGGAAGCGTTCCTGTGACTGCCTTCGCCCTATGGAGACTAGTCAGGGATGCTCTCTTGAATACCGATGCTAAGGTTAAGGATCAGATGTTCGAGATTAAAAGAACATTCAGAGTAGCACAAGATGATGCCTCAAAGGAGTCTTTGAAGGCATCCAAATCAGAGAGTGAGACAGAATTATCTGAGGAGGAGGAGGAGATTTTAGAAAAAAGAATTGAAATTAAAATTAAAGAAATGTAAAGAGCAAAGAGTATCTTCTTCCCGACCACCTAGTAAAAATCCTTTCTTTAAAGAAAAGGGGGCTTCTGCTCCTCCAGCATATGAACCTTATCCAGCCCTTGATTGGTGTTATGAAGAACCAACACCAAAAGGGGGAGTAGTTTTTCTGAACCTATTTCTAATACAAAAGCAGCATATCCTGTGATTAAGTTTCCTGATCCTGCTAATCCAGGACAGGTGATAAGACATCATGTGCCTTTGAGTTTTAAAGAGTTGAAGAGCCTAAAGGAAACTGTTTCTTCCTATGGACCTTTAGCCCCTTTTACCTCAGCCATTTTTGAATCATATGCTACTTGTAATTTGACTCCTGGGAATTGGCAACAATTATGCCGAGCAGTCCTGAGTGGGGGAGATTATTTACTTTGGAGAGGAGCATTCAGGAGCAATGTGTTCAGTTAGCCAGAATAAACGCAAATGCAGGATTCCCTCAGAGAAATGTGGAGATGTTAACAGGGACTGGACCCTATGCTGAGCTTCATAATCAGATTCAATATGATCCTGCTGTATATGCTCAAATTTCATCTGCTGCCATTAGGGCTTGGAAAGCTTTACCTAATAAAGCAGCTGGGGATCAATTGTCTAAGGTAATTCAAGGGCCTTCTGAACCTTTTCAAGAGTTTGTGGATAGATTGTTACAACTTGCTGGAAAATTGTTTGGAGATGCAGATACAGCAATGCCTATAGTAAAACAATTGGCCTTTAAAAATGCAAACAAATATTGTAAAGAAGCTATCAGACCACATAGAACAAAACGTTTGAATGATTATATTAGAATTTGCAAAGAAATTGATGGTAATTATGTCATGGGGCAGGTTATGGCAACTGCCATGCAAAAAGGTTCTAATGGAAGTAAAACTTGTTTTGGATGTGGATTACTGGGACATTTTTAAAAGAGAATGTCCTAAAAATAGAGGGACTTCAGGTCCTGAATTATGTCCTCGCTGTCGCAAAGGACACCATTGGAGTAATGAGTGCAGATCTAAAGAAGATGCAAAAGGCCGGCCTCTCTATCCTCCGGGAAACAAGGAAGTGGGCCTGCTCCGGTGTCCTCAAACCAGAGTATACAGAGTCATGAATACCCCTGCCATAACCCCGATACCAATTCGGCTTGTTCCTCAAGCCAACCCTTTCATGTCCAAGACCTTGTCAGAGGTACCCCAGGAAGTGCAGGATTGGACCTCTGCTCATCCACCAGAGCAGTATTGATGCCTCAAATGGGTCCTCAGGCCCTAGGCACTGGAGTCTACGGACCTCTACCATCTGGAAGCATGGGCCTTCTTTTAGGACGCAGTAGTGCCTTAATCAAAGGAATAAGGATCCTTCCCGGGGTAATTGATGCTGGTTATACTGGAGAAATTAAAATTATGGTGTCTATAGAAAGAGGGGTTGTGGTTATTCCTCAAGGAGATAGAATTGCTCAGTTAGTCCTCCTACCAAAATTCCACACTAATAATGCTGTATTCAAGACTTCTAGGGGGAATCAAGGGTTTGGCTCCACAGGAGCAGGTGCCTTTTGGGTATCATCCTTAGATACACTCCCTACATTTACTCTATGAATTGATGGAAAGTCTATGAAGGGATTATTGGATACTGGAGCAGATACTACTGTAATTTCAAAAGCCTTTTGGCCAAAGAGTTGGCCTCTAGATGTATCCCACTCTACTTTACAGGGTGTAGGAACAGCCACTGCTCCACTTAGGAGCAGCAAGGTGTTAAAGTAGAAGGATGAGGAAGGCCATGAAGGATGGTTTCAACCCTTTATTTTAGATCATTTACCTATTAATCTTTGGGGAAGAGATGTCCTCATGAAAATGGGGCCATAATTACCACTCAACCAGTACAAAATATGTTGGATAAACATGATTGTATTCCTGGAAAAGGCTTGGAGAAATATTTACAAAGAAAACCTTTAAGTGTGAGTGAAGAATCACTAGTACATAAACATTCAAAAGATAAAACTGGATTGGGAAATTTATCTTAAGGGTCACTGTTACGCCTCCTATTCTCAAACCTTTACCAATCACATGGAAATCAAATGAGCCCATGTGGATTGAACAGTGGCCCCTTTAAGGAGAAAATGGAGGCAGCTCATCACCTAGTACAAGAACAACTTCAGGCAGGACAATATTACCTTAAATCTTATATTAGAGAATAGTTTATGCTAGATAGAACGTCATTTCTTGACTCCTGTCTTGTGCTTTGCAATGATTCCTTGAATACTAAACCATGTGTTTTAGTCCCATTCTTCTGTAGTTTGAAAAGTCTCTAATGAACAGAAAGAGAATAGTTAGTCTATGATGGGCAACTCCTTTGCAGTCCACACTAACCTAAGACAGGGGCTCTGAGACTGGCAGAGATTCCCAGAGACGGGTAATGGGAGTTGACTAGAAGGTGACCTAAGACAGACTCTATTCCTTTTATACAATAAAAAAGGAGGACCTGGCGCAGAGAGCAGCTGAGGGAGCAACACCCCGTGGCCATCTTCGTGGCCTGCTGGGGCAGAAAAGCTTCACTAGATACTGTATTATCCCTAGCTTAAGATCTCCGGGGGTGCAGACCGCCAGGGATCTGCCTGTGCCCAGGACCTGAGCACATAGGTGGTTCATCTGCCAGCCCGCTGGTCGTGGGGTCTGTGCCCTGCGTGGAGAGCAGCAGAGGGAGAGACTCCCTGTAGCCATATTCACTGCCTGCTGGAGCAGAAAAGCATCACTAGCAGGTCAGTCATGGGACCCGTGTCCTGTGCGGAGAGCAGCTGAGGGAGCAACTCCGGTGGCCACCTTCATGGCCTGCCTGGGCAGAAAGCATCACTAGGTACTGTATTATCCTGAGCTTAAGATCTCTAGGGGTTCAAACCACCAGGGGTGTGCCTGCGCCCAGGACCTGAGAACATTGGCGGTTCTTCTGCCAGCTGGTCGTGGGGTCTGTGTCCTACGTGAGAATCAACAGAGGGAGTGACATCTTTTCCTCCCCTCCCCCCCCATCTTTGCTCCATGACAGAGCAGTTCAGGAATACCTGGTTCACCTTGACAACCCAAGTATAACATTGCTTGAGGCAAGACTGAGCAGGGCCCCAAAGGCACAAAAGAGGAAGACAGCATATCAGCAATCTGTGCCAGAGGAAACCTAGTCATCCAGTGTCGTGGATATAGTCTTAAAGGTCCACAGTAGGTTGAAGCACCAGCCAGTGACAATGAGACCAGCTAACACCAGTAAGAACTAGATGGCTAAAGGCAAACGTAGGACAATGGCTAACAGAAACCAAGGCATTATGGCAGCATCTGAACCTAATTCTCCAACAACAGCAAGTCCTGGATACCCCAACACACCAGAAAAACAAGAGTTGGATTTAAAATCACTGGTCATGATGGTGTTAGAGGAACACATGAAGGACATAAATAAATCTCTTAAAGAAATTCAGGAGAAAAATGATCAAAAGCTTGAAGCCCTTACAAGGGAAACACAAAAATCACTTAAAGAAATTCAGGAGAATATGGGTCAGAATAAGGAGGAAATGCAAAAATCACTTAAAGAAATACAGGAGAACTTTGATCAACAGGCAGAAGTCATAAAAGACTGGGCTGTTCGGGGGGCCATCGGGGTGCCAACCCAGCCAGGAGGTTTTTTTGCCCTGGCTGGCGCGTGCACCGCCATTTTGCCTACAAGACGCCAGAGAGCTCTGGCGGGCAGAGCCGGCTAACACGCATAGCCTGAGGCTAACAAAGTGGGGGTCTAGGCCCCAACAGGCCCTGGACTGACCCCAAGAACTGGGCGGCTTGGTGGGCCATCTGTGTGTCAACCCACCCAGGAGGTTGTTAGCCCAGCAGACTCTCCCGGCGCTTTCGGGGAGCGCGAGCGCACACGGCCCGCTATCCTGGCCACCTGACAGACCCAGTTGACAGTCATAGCCCGAGGGGAACTTTGCTCGGACCTTGGCCTCCCAGGCTTTTTCCAGGACCCAGGGCCTGGGCGGCCAGGCTAGCCTTGTGTGCACCAGCCCGGTTGGGGGATTGGCTGCCCAGCAGAGTGATCAGCACGCTGGGGAGGTCCTGGCAGCATACACCATCGGCGCTCCCTGGGGGTGCAAACAGGTTCCATCTGGTTCACAGACACAATCTGGGGCAAAGCACACTAGAGCTGCAAGGGCACCCAATCTGCTACAGGGGAAACCCAGCCATATAGTGTTGCAGTAATAGCCCCAGAGCCCCTCAGGAGGCCCAAACACCAGCCAGGGACAAGACCAACTAACTCCAGAGAACAAGGTGGCAAAGGGCAAACACAGGAATGCTACTAACAGAAATCTAGGCAATATGGCAGCATCTGAACCAAACTCTCCAACATCAGCAAGTCCTGGTTATGCCAACACACCAGAGAAACAAGATTTGGATTTAAAATCACTGATCATGATGCTGCTAGAAGAACACAAAAAGGACATAAATGAATCTCTTAAAGAAATACAGGGGAACATGAATAAGCTAGAAACCCGTATAATGGAAACAGAAAAATCACTTAAAGAAATGCAGAAGAATAAGGCTCAAGAGATAGAAGCCAATAAAGAAGAAAGGCAAAAAAAAAAAAAAAAAAAAAAAAAAAAACTTAAAGAAATTCAGGAGAACTTGAGTCAAGAGGCAGAAGTCATGAAAGAGAAAACACAAAAATCTCTTAAAGAATTACAGGAAAACACAAACAAACAAATGATGGAACTGAGCAAAACCATCCTGGATCTAAAAACAGAAGTAGAAACAACTAAGAAATCACAAAGGAGGACAACTTTGGAGATAGAAAACCTTGAGAAGAAATCAGGGGCCATTGATGCAAATATAAACAACAGAATATAAGAGATGGAAGAAAGAATTTCAGATGCCGAAGATACCATAGAAACCATTGACTCAACAGTCAAAGAAAATGCAAAATGCAAAAAGCTTGTATCCCAGAACATCCAGGAAATCCAGGATACTATGAGAAGACCAAACTTAAGGATTATAGGTATAGATGAGAGTGAAGATTTACAACTGAAAGGGCCAGCAAATATCTTTAACAAAATTATGGAAGAAAACTTTCCCAACTTAAAGAGAGAGATGCCTATGAATATACAAGAAGCCTACAGAACTCCAAACAGACTGGATCTGAGCAGAAATACCTCTCGCCACATAATAATTAAAACCCCAAATGCACTAAACAAAGAAAGAATATTAAAGGCAGTAAGAGAAAAAGGCCAAGTAACATATAAAGGAAGACCTATCAGAATCATACCAGACTTCTCACCAGAGACCATGAAAGCTAGAAGATCCTGGACAGATCTCATGCAGACTCTAAGAGAACACAAATGTCAGCCAAGACTACTATACCCAGCAAAACTCTCAATCACAATAGATGGAGAAACCAAGACATTCCATGACAAAACCAAATTTACACAATATCTTTCCACAAACCCAGCTCTACAAAGAATAATAGGAGGAAAACCCAATACAAGGAGGGAAACTACACCCTGGAAAAAGTAAGATAGTAACCTTCCTTCATCAAGCCCAAAAGAAGATAATCACTCAAATATAAAAATAACATCAAAAATGACAGTAATAATCTTTATTCCTTAATATCTCTTAACATCAATGGACTCAATTCCCCAATAAAAAGACATAAACTAACAGACTGGATAAGGAAACAGGACCCTACATTTTGCTGCATACAGGAAACACACCTAAATGTCAAAGACAAAAACTACCTTAGAGTAAAAGGCTGGAAGACAATTTTACAAGCCAATGGTCTCGGGAAACGAGCCGGAGTAGCCATTCTAATATCAGATAAAATTGACTTTCAACCTAAAGTCATCAAAAGAGACACTGAGGGACACTTCTTGCTGGTCAAAGGAAAAATCCACCAAGAAGAACTTTCTTTTTTTTTTTTTATTCGATATATTTTTTATTTACATTTCAAATGATTTCCCCTTTTCTAGCCACCCCCCACTCCCCGAAAGTCCCGTAAGCCCCCTTCTCTCCCCCTGTGAACATCGATGCAAAAATACTCAATAAAAATCTTGCCAACCGAATCCAAGAACACATCAAAACGATCATCCACCATGATCAAGTAGGCTTTATCCCGGGAATGCAGGGTTGGTTCAATATACAGAAATCCATCAATGCAATCCACTACATAAACAAACTCAAAGGAAAAAACCACATGGTCATTTCATTGGATGCTGAAAAAGCATTTGACAAAATTCAGCATCCTTTCATGCTTAAAGTCTTGGAAAGAACAGGAATTCAAAGCCCATACCTAAACATTGTTAAAGCAATATACAGCAAACCGGTAGCCAGCATCAAACTAAATGGAGAGAAACTTGAAGCAATCCCACTAAAATCAGGGACTAGACAGGGCTGCCCCCTTTCTCCTTATCTTTTCAATATTGTACTTGAGGTACTAGCTTGGGCAATTAGACAACATAAGGAGGTCAAAGGTATACAAATTGGAAAGGAAGAAGTCAAACTATCATTATTTGCAGATGACATGGTAGTCTACCTAAGTGAACCAAAAAACTCCACTAGAGAACTCCTACAGCTGATAAACAACTTCAGCAAAGTGGCAGGTTATAAAATCAACTCAAGCAAATCAGTGGCCTTCCTATACTCAAAGGATAAGCAGGCTGAGAAAGAAATTAGGGAAATGACCCCCTTCACAATAGCCACAAACAGTATAAAGTACCTTGGGGTGACTCTTACCAAACATGTGAAAGATCTGTATGACAAGAACTTCAAGACTCTGAAGAAGGAAATGGAAGAAGACCTCAAAAAAATGGGAAAACCTCCCATGCTCATGGATCGGCAGGATCAATATAGTTAAAATGGCCATTTTGCCAAAAGCAATATACAGATTCAATGCAATACCCATCAAAATCCCAACTCAATTCTTCACAGAGTTAGAAAGAGCAATTCTCAAATTCATCTGGAATAACAAAAAACCCAGGATAGCTAAAACTATTCTCAGCAACAAAAGAAATTCTGGGGGAATCAGTATCCCTGACCTCAAGCAATACTACAGAGCAATAGTGTTAAAAACTGCATGGTATTGGTACAGTGACACGCAGGCAGATCAATGGAACAGGATTGAAGATCCAGAAATGAACCCACACACCTATGGCCACTTGATCCTCGACAAAGAGGCTGAAAACATCCAATGGAAAAAAGATAGCCTTTTCAACAAATGGTGCTGGTTCAACTGGAAGTCAGCATGCAGAAGAATGCGAATTGATCCATCCTTGTCTCCTTGTACTAAGCTCAAATCCAAATGGATCAAGAACCTCCACATAAAGCTAGACACTCTGAAGCTAATAGAAAAGAAACTGGGGAAGACCCTTGAGGACATTGGTACAGGGAGAAAGTTTCTGAACAGAACACCAATAGCATATGCTCTAAGATCAAGAACTGACAAAAAATGGGACCTCATAAAATTACAAAGTTTCTGTACAGCAAAGGACACCATCAAAAGGACAAATCGGCAACCAACAAATTGGGAAAAGATCTTCACCAATCCTACATCAGATAGAGGGCTATTATCCAATATATATAAAGAACTCAAGAAGTTAGACTCCAGAAAACCAAACAACCCTATTAAAAATGGGGTACAGAGTTAAACAAAGAATTCTCACCTGAATAACTTCGGATGGCAGAGAAATACCTTAAAAAATGCTCAACTTCATTAGTCATTAGGGAAATGCAAATCAAAACAACCCTGAGATTTCACCTTACACCAAGCAGAATGGCTAAGATTAAAAATTCAGGAGACAGCAGGTGTTGGCGAGGATGTGGAGAAAGAGGAACACTCCTCCACTGCTGGTGGGGTTGCAAATTGGTACAACCACTCTGGAAATCAGTCTGGCGGTTCCTCCGAAAACTAGGCACCTCACTTTCAGAAGATCCTGCTATACCACTCCTGGGCATATACCCAGAGGATTCCCCACCATGTAATAAGGATACATGTTCCACTATGTTCATAGCAGCCTTATTTATAATTGCCAGAAGTTGGAAAGAACCCAGGTATCCCTCAACAGAAGAGTGGATGCAAAAAATGTGGTATATATACACAATGGAGTACTACTCAGCCATTAGAAACAATGAATTCTTGAAATTCTTAGGCAAATGGATGGAGCTGGAGAATATCATACTAAGTGAGGTATCCCAGACTCAAAAGATGAATCATGGTATGTACTCACTAATAAGTGGATATTAACCTAGAAAACTGGAATACCCAAAACATATTCCACACATCAAATGAGATACAAGAAGAACGGAGGAGTGGCCCCTTGTTCTGAAAAGACTCAGTGAAGCAGTATAGAGCAAAATCAGAACAGGGAAGTGGGAAGAGTTGGGTGGGAAAACAGGGGGAGGGAAGGGGACTGATGGGACTTTCAGGGAGTGGGCGTCCAGAAAAGGGGAAATCATTTGAAATGTAAATGAATATATCAATAAGTTAAAAAAAAGAGTGTTTAAATCTAGGCTTATGAGTGAGAAGTACTCCTTGATCATTATTGTTTTTCCCTAGTTGATTCAAGTACTATGTTTTTTCTTTCACCATTATTAATCTTAGACATTTATCCACTGTTTTATTTCATGATTTTTCATTTATTAAATAATTTATTAATTCATTTCACCTTTATAAGTGTTTATTTTTCTCATTACTCTTACTATATGGTTTGTTGCAGCATGGAGAGTTTTTACCTGTAAATACATATTTTGAGTTTTTTTTTTTTAAAAACATCAATGGTCTCAATTTCCCAATAAAAAGACATAGACTAATAGACTAGTTACATAAACAGGACCCGACATTTTGCTGCATACAGGAAACACACCTCAGTGTCAAAGACAAACACTACCTTAGAGTAAAAGGCTGGAAGACAATTCTATAAGCAAATGGTCCCAGGAAACAAGCCAGAGTAGCCATTCTAATATCAGATAAAATTGACTTTCAACCCAATGTAAAAAGAGACATGGAAGGTCACTTCTTGCTGGTCAAAGGAAAAATCCAAGAAGAAGAAATCTCAATCCTAAACATCTATGCTCCAAATACAAGGGTGCCCTCATTCATAAAAGAAACTTTACTAAAACTCAAAGAATATACTGCACATAACACAATAATTGTGGGTGACTTCAACACTCCACTCTAATCAATGGACTGATCAGGAAAACAGAAACTAAACAGGGAGACAGTGAAACTAATTGAAGCTTTGGACCAATTGGATTTAACATATAACCAATTATATGATCGATTTAGGAGAAGGTACCATGAGGTGCTGAGAGAAAGGTATATTCTTTTGCTTTGGGATGAAAAGTTTTATATATATATAAAAAGTGGTAGAAGAGTGAAAGAGTAAAAGTGGTCTTTAATAACAATAAAAACAATAGAAAGCACACATACACATGGAAACTGAACAATACTCAATGATACCTTGGTCAAGGAAGAAATAAAGAAATCAAAGATTGTTTTAGAATTTAATGAAAATGAAGGCACACCATACCCAAATCTATGGGACACAATGAAAGCAGTGCTAAGAGGACAACTCATAGCTTTGAGTGCCTCCAAAAAGAAATTAGAGAGAGCATACACTAGAAGATTAATGGAACAACTGACAGCCCTGGAACAAAAAGAAGCTAATTCACCCAGGAGGAGAAGAAGACAGGAAATCATCAAACTCAGGGCTGAAATCAATCAAGTAGAAACTAAGAAAACCATACAAAGAATCAACAAAACCAGGAGCTGGTTCTTTGAAAAAAATCAACAAGCATGATAAACCTTTAACCAGACTAACCAAAGGGCACAGAGACAGTATCCAAATTAACAAAATTAGAAATGAAAAGGGAGATATTACAACAGAAACTGAGGAAATTAAAAAAAAAAAATCATCAGATCCTACTACAAAAGCCTGTACTCAACACAACTGGAGAATCTGGAGGAAATGGACAATTTCTAAGACAGATACCAAATACCAAAATTAAATCAGGATCAAATAGATCATCTAAACAGGCCCACAAGCCCTAAAGAAATAGAAGGGGTCATAGATAGCATTCCGACCCCCCCCCAAAAAAACCCCCCCACACAACCAGATGGTTTTAGTGCAGAATTCTATCAGACCTTCAAAGAGGACTTAACACCAATACTCTTCAAACTATTCCACCAAATAGAAACAGAAGGAACACTACCCAACTCCTACGAAGCCGCAATTACGCTGATACCAAAACCATACAAAGATCCAACTAAGAAAGAGAATTTCAGGCCAATTTAACTTATGGATATCGATGCAAAAATACTCAATAAAATTTTTGCCCTCCAAATACAAGAACACATCAAAACAATCATCCACCATTGTAGTCCGCCAGCGGCTACATGTGAACTGGGGTGACCTGAAAGAGAATTTTGAGGTTAAGGCGAAAAAGATTTGAGTCAAGGCGGTAAATTCCGGTCAAGACTGACTTTAATATTTTTAAGGCAAGTTATATAGTGATTGGGGAATCGACCACCTCTCCCAGAAGTCGGTCACTTCAAAGGCGGGCCTGTGAATTTTCTTGGCTCCAGGTCTCAGTGGGTCGCCTGCCTTCAGACTGGCGAGTCAGGTGAAAACCGCCTTGAGGCGGTGTCAGTAGTCGAGGTGAGGAGCCTTATTGTTCACAGGAACAAAGGCTGGAGGTAGCTATCGGAAGAGTTGGGAGCTGCCAGCCAGCTTAGTTGTGGGGGGAGGAGACAATTCCCCCTTAATTATTAATTTTTAACAACTCAGTGGAAATAAGTAAGTTCATCCAATGGATGGCGGGCTTTGATCAGTGAGGGAAAGCAGAGGCCCAACCCCCTTAAGCGTTAAGGACATCTTTTTCAGGGGGGGGGAATAGACTACCTTTTTTAATTCCAGGACAGTCTTTCGATGTCAAACCCCCATGCAGCTGGGCGTGCTTTTCAGGGAAATTCGGAGACAGGATTTTTTTTTTTCCTTTTCCCCTGCAGTGCCTCGCCTCGCACCTCAACTGATGCCCATGTTTGTTATATAAACAAACATGCATAGTTCCGAATACCATGCAGCCTCCTTTCTGAAGATTCCACTGGCAGAGTAAATGCTCTGCGGATAAGCGCTGGCTGGCTGTAATAACTACCCATCCTCACTCAACCTGGGGCCATCGCTGAAGGATTTTTGTCTTCTGAGCGTTATCTGCTTGAAATATAAAAGGAGATTAAGAGAAACAACCTGTTTGGTTAATCTCGGAAGCTCAAAACAGTTTTAGTTTAATTGAAATTCAGTGGCCTCAGGCCAGAGGCCTGGCTTGCAACTTAATTTGCAAGAACACAAAGGAACTTTACTTTCGCAAGTAAGTGGGAAGCGGCTTGGAAACAGCCTTTTGAATTAATCATACTTACCAACAGTTTAGGGGGTGTTTACCTGTTTTACCAATCTCTCTGGTAACCAACGTGCTCCGTCTTCTTCCTGGGAGAAAATGCAGACGGACCCCCTTCCCCAGATTAAAACGGGGTCCGGGCCCTTCCATGTATTATTTAAAGGATCCCGCCACTTAACCATGGCGTAGGAATTGGAAATAGTTGGGTGCCAGTGTCGGTCTGCTGCAGACTGACCTTTAGCATCCGTTTGGAGAAAATTTAAAACAAATAAAACAAAGGCAAGATGTGATTTAGGGGACCTAGGAGGATATAGATTCCCCTTCTTAGTTTTAATAAGCCAATTTTTAAGAGTGCGATGAGCACGCTCCACGATTCCTTGCCCCATTGGATTATAAGGAATTCCAGTTTTAAGTTTTATATTAAATTCCTTGCAAAATGAGATAAAGTTCTTACCAGTGTAGGCTGGTCCATTGTCTGTCTTAATGACTTTGGGTAATCCCATGGTATTAAAGGCTTGTAAACAATGATCAATTACATTTTTAGAGGCTTCTTCCATATGCAGGGAAGCAAAAATGAGTCCCGAGCACGTATCAATGCAAACATGTATAAATTTTAATTTCCCAAATTCTGCATAGTGAGTTACATCCATTTGCCAAATTTGATTGGGCATAAGACCACGTGGATTAACCCCTAAGTGGGGCACTGGTTCTAAAGTGAGACAATTAGGGCATTGTTTTACGATCATTCTAGCTTGCTCCTTTGTGATCTTATGACGGAGTCTCAACGTATGACTAGAAAGATGAAATTTATCATGATCACGTTTTGCCAATTCTATGGGTGTGAGTGCCAAAGCTTGTCCTATAAGCGCTTTGTCAATGCACTCATTACCCTGAGCCAGAGGTCCAGGAAGGCCTGAGAGGGCTCTGATGTGACCGATATAAAAAGGATTTTTCCTAGCAAGAATGATACCTTGCAATTGTGAAAACAAGGATCCAGCTGGCTTATTAAAATTAAACGTGCCACAGGTTTCTAATTGTGGTATAGAAAATGCAACATAAGCACTGTCAGTAAAAAGATTAAACGTACTATTTACAGATTGGAAAACACACAACACCGCTGTGAGCTCTGATAACTGAGCAGACAACCCAGGTGTCTCTACGACCACCTGCTGATTGTTAATACGATATCCGGCTTTTCCTTTGGACGAGCCGTCCGTGAAAATTAAGAGGGCGTTATGCAATGGCCGTAGAGATGTCATTTTAGGAAATACAACCTCATGCATATTTAAAAACTTTATCAATTTGTCTTGAGGATAATGATTATCTATACACCCTTCAAAACCTATTTGAGCTAGCAACCAGTCCGTGCTATGCTGTTTTAGCCATTCATCCTGATTTATGCTGTAAGGTTGTATAATAGCATCTGGCTCTTTGCCAAAATAAGTTAGCGCCTGCTTTCTACCAAGCATAATTACTTGGGCCACCACCTCAAAATATGGCAAAATATTACGCCTAGAAGACACCCTCAAATGAATCCACATCAGAGGAGCCTTTTGCCATAATAAACCTGTAGGCGAGTGAGTAGTATTAAAAATTAGCAGATGCAGAGGTAAAGAATAATCTATATAGGTAACAAATTGATTTTCAATAGCTTTCTCCACTGTCTGTAAAGCCAAAAGTCCTTCTGAAGTTAATAACCTAGGAGATGTCGGATCAGCATCCCCTTTAAGAATATCAAATAAAGGTTGCAATTCCCCTGTTGTAAGCTTTAAATACGGCCGAAGCCAATTAATGTCACCCAATAACTTCTGAAAATCATTTAAAGTTTTCAAATTGTACCTGCGGATAATTATCTTCTGGGAAAAAATTGCCTGGTCTGTAAGTTTAAAACCCAGATAATTATATGGTTCCTGGGTCTGAACTTTCTCTGGCGCTATCTGCAACCCTTTGGCGACCAAAGTTTGCTGTAAATCTTTAAAACATAAAAGCAAGGTCTGAGGATTTTTTCCTGCAATTAGAAAATCATCTGTGAAATGGATAAAGTAAATATCTGGCCATTTCTGTCTCACAGGCTGAATAGCCTGTGCTACAAATTTCTGGCATAAAGCCGGACTATTAGCCATGCCCTGAGGAAGTACTGTCCACTGATACCTCTTCATAGGCTCTGTAAAGTTAATAGAAGGAACACTGAACGCGAACCTTTTGCAATCCTCAGGGTGCAATGGAATAGTAAAGAAACAATCTTTTAAATCTATGACTATTTTATGAAACCCTTTAGGGATAGCCACGGGGGATGGAAGACCAGCTTGTAAGGTTCCCATGGGCAACATTGTTTCATTTACTTTTCTTAAATCCTGTAACAATCTCCATTTGCCGGATTTCTTTTTTAAATGACAAATATTGGCGTGTTCCATGGAGATAATGACTCTATTAAATGTCCCGCCGTTAATTGTTCCTGCACTAGCAAAGAGGCGGCTTCCAATTTCTCCTTAGATAAAGACCACTGATCAACCCACACAGGATTATCACTAAGCCATTGAATTTTATCGGCGTGGGGTGCAGGCAAGATAGTGGCCATTACTGAAAATGCCCCAGACTTCTAGAGTTAGGGTTTGGCTGGGGGTTTTTAAACTTTCTAGTGCCTTGTCCTTCATTCTCAAGCCCCTGAGCAGGTAAGGATTCTGACACTGTCTTTTGCTTAGAGGCGATTTCATTTGGACTACACATGATTAAATTCATCTGAGATAGGAGGTCTCTACCCCAGAGGGTAGTAGGCAAGTTCTGCATAACAAAAGGCCGAATTTGCCCTGAATTCCCCTCTGTATCTTTCCAAGTTAGAAGTCTCGCGCTCTGTTTGGGATTATTTGCGTATCCGATGCCTTGGAGATGCGTTAGGGTCTCAGTCAGTGGCCAGCTACACGGCCAATCCTGTCCCTTGATAATAGTAACATCAGCTCCTGTATCTATTAATCCTTCAAAACTCTTTCCTTCAATAGTCAATTTAAGGTTAGGTCTTTTATTGGTGATAGATTGAACCCAATACACTCCGGAGGAGCCAAAGCCCTCCTCTCCTCTTTTATCTTTAATGAATTTGGAAGGCAGTGGATGTACAGGAACCAAAACGAGTTGAGCAATTCTTTGATTAGCAGGTATAGTTATGACACCATGAGGGGAAGCAGCCATAATTTTTATTTCTCCCTCATAGTCACTGTCTATGACACCTGGATAAATCTGCAGTCCTTTTATAGTAGAACTGCTTCGTCCTAACAGCAATCCCCAAGTCCCTTCAGGTAATGGTCCGAAGACTCCCGTAGGCAAAACCTGAACACCCATTTCTGGGCCTAATACGGCATGGAATATACAGCAGAGGTCCAATCCTGCACTTCCTGGTGTAGCTCTGGCGAGTTCAAAGATAGATTTCCTTGGCCCGGCAGCAGCTGCGTTGCCCCACAGACTGTCTGTCCTAGATGCATCGGGGCCTGGGGCTGGCCCCTCCCCCCGTTTCCCGACACGGGTCTGCCTTGGAAATTAGTTTTGGACTTGCATCCCTTCACCCAGTGATTTCCTTTTCTACACTTAGGGCATGTTCCTGGTGGACCACCTGATTGCCCGTTTATAGTAGTCCTGTTATCAGGGCAATCACTTTTAAAATGACCCAGACTGCCACATTTAAAACATCTTCTATTTCCTCGTCTCTGCAAAAGGATTCCCTGGATGGTGGTTCCCTGCAGCGCTGCAGCCATAGCTAAATCCTGATTGTACGAGGGACCGATTTCAGAACAAAGACGAATGTAACCGGCTAAGTCTGTCTTTCCCCTATGAGGTCTAATCGCTTCCCGGCAGGCCGCATTAGCATTCTCATAGGCTAGTTGAGTAACCAGCGGATTTTCTGCCTGAGAATTTCCAAAAATTCTATTAGCTGTCTTTAGCAATCGATCCACAAAATCCTGAAAGAGTTCATCGGGAGCCTGTTTCACACCTGTTAAATTTCCACTAGGATCTCCCTTTGATGGTAAAAGATTCCAAGCACGGCGGGCAGCCACTGCAATCTGCGCATACACTGCGATGGGAAAGCCCATCTGGTTAGTATTTCCTTCATATACACCTTCCCCCAGTAACATCTCAGCATTCCATTCTGGATGGCCTGCCTGAGTATTAGTGGCGGCGGTTCTTTTGCTAGCCTCATGCCATTCAGAACTCCAAAGCAAGAAATCTCCCCCCGCCCCCCCCCCCCCCGACAATGTAGCCTTGCGCAGCGTTCTCCAATCCTGTGGAGTTAAATTCGACTCTATCACAGTATCCAATAATGCCTGTGTAAAGGGTGCTGTCGGGCCGTACTGGGCTACGGCTAGCTTTAATTCTTTTATCACTTTAAATTCCAAGGTCTGATATTGTCTAATCACATTGTCCTGGTCTTCTATCTCAAGGACTGGAAAAGCTAAGATTTCTGACGTATCCTGCCCCTCCCCTCGGGTCTGGTTTATAACTCTTTCTAATGGCGACTGGCGGGTCTCAGAATTATTGTTCTCTCTAGTATTAGAGACCCTTTTTAGCTCCTGTAATTCATTAGTCAATTTCTGCAATTTAATTTCAAACTCCAACTTTTGTAACTGCATGTCCTTCTGGATCTCGCCCCCTGCCATCAAGGTCATAGGCGGAGCAGATGGCGCTACAGGGGGCCATTCTTCTCCATGAGATTCAGTCGCTCCTTTCTTGGGATGAGCTGTCTTTTTTCTTACAATAGACTCATCAGGACTGTCTCTGTGTTTACGAGACTTAGGGTGTGGAGGGTCCTCTCTTACAGGGATCCTCTCTGTTAGGCTTTCTTCTTGAGATTCCTCAATTTCTTGAATGACATCTAATTCTTCCAAACCTCCTTCATCTATGATATCCTTAATAAGAGTCCAGAGGCAGAGGGTAATATTGTCTGCCTTGGCTGCCTTTAGCGAATTACCAATTCTTACCCAAGTTCTCTCATTTAACGTTCGTTTTTCTTGGAACCAAGGGCAGCAAGAATATATCTGGTCCAAGAAATCCTCCAATCTTTCCTCTTCAAACCCTATCCCTTTCGCCTGAAGCAACTCTTGAATGTTGCGGGCGCAAATTTCGCGCGAACTTTCCTGTCCCATATTTCCCTATCTTTTCAACCCAAGCGGCCACTGTGCCGGGTCAACACAGTTTGCTTGCAAAACCCGTATCCCTCTGCACTCACAACAATAGAAAAATTTTTCACTAGCGCTAGTATTTGACCTCTATGTTGCTTACCGTGCGGATACCATTCCTTATCACCTTTTCTGCGAAGCTTCGCTCGATAGGGTTACCTCAGGAAATTCTCCCGTACCAGGTTTTCCCACGTTCTGGTGCCAATATGTAGTCCGCCAGTGGCTACATGTGAACTGGGGTGGCCTGAAAGAGAATTTTGAGGTTAAGGCGAAAAAGATTTGAGTCAAGGCGGTAAATTCCGGTCAAGACTGACTTTAATATTTTTAAGGCAAGTTATATAGTGATTGGGGAATTGACCACCCCTCCCAGAAGTCGGTCACTTCAAAGGCGGGCCTGTGAATTTTCTTGGCTCCAGGTCTCAGTGGGTCGCCTGCCTTCAGACTGGTGAGTCAGGTGAAAACCGCCTTGAGGCGGTGTCAGTAGTCGAGGTGAGGAGCCTTATTGTTCACAGGAACAAAGGCCGGAGGTAGCTATCGGAAGAGTTGGGAGCTGCCAGCCAGCTTAGTTGTGGGGGGAGGAGACACACCATGATCAAGTAGGCTTCATCCCAGGGATGCAGGGATGGTTCAATAAACGGAGATCCATCAATGCTATCCAATACATAAACAAACTCAAAGAAAAAAAAACACATGATCATTTCATTAGATGTTGAAAAAGCATTTGACAAAAATCAACATCTTTTCATGCTAAAAGTCTTTGAAAGGGCAGGAATTTAAGGCCCATATCTAAACTTAGTAAAACCAATATACAGCAAACCGGTAGTCAACATCAAACTAAATGGAGAGAAACTTGAAGCAATCCCACTAAAATCAGGGTCTAGACAAGGCTGCCCTCTCTCTCCATATCTTTTCAATATAGTTCTTGAAGTCCTAGCTAGAGCAATTAGACAACATAAGGAGGTCAAAGAGATACAAATTGGTAAGGAAGAAGTCAAACTATCACTATTTGCAGATGGTATGATAGTATACTTAAGTGACCCAAAAAAACTCAACTAGAGAACACCTACAGCTGATAAACAACTTCAGCAAAGTGGCTGGCTACAAAATCAACTCAAGCAAATCAGTAGCCTTTCTATACTCAAAGGATAAGCAGACCGAGAAAGAAATTAGGGAAATGACACCCTTCACAATAGCTACAAACAGCATAAAGTATCTTGGTGTGACTCTAACCAAACAAGTGAAAGACCTATATGACAAAAACTTCAGATCTCTGAAGATGGAAATAGAAGAAGATCTCAGAAAATGGAAAAAATCTTCCATGCTCGTGGATGGGCAGAATTAATATAGTTAAAATGGCCATCTTGCCAAAGGCAATCTACAGATTCAATGCAATCCCCATCAAAATCCCAACTCAGTTCTTCATAGAGCTAGAAAGAGCAATTCTCAAATTCATCTGGAATAATAAAAAACCCAGGATAGCTAAAACTATTCCCAACAGTAAAAGAACTTCTGGGGGATTCAGTATACCAGATGTTAAACTTTACTACAGAGCAATAGTGATAAAAACTGCATGGTATTGGTACAATGTCAGACAAGTGGATTAATGGAATAGGATTGAAGACCCAGAAATGAACCCACACACCTATGGTCACTTGATCTTCGACAAAGGAGCTGAAAGCATCCAGTGGAAAAAAGATAGCCTTTTCAACAAATGGTGCTGGTTGAATTGGAGTTCAGCATGCAGAAGAATGTGAATTGATCCATTCTTATCTCCTTGTACTAAGCTCAACTCCAAATGGATCAAGGACCTCCTCATAAAACCTGATACACTGAAACTAATAGAAAAGAAACTGGAGAAGACCCTTGAGGACATTGATACAGGGGAAAAGTTCCTGAATAGAACACCAATAGCTTATGCTCTAAGATCAAGTATAGACAAATGGGACCTCATAAAACTACAAAGTTTCTGTAAGGCAAAGGACACTGTCAAAAGGACAAAACGTCAACCAACAGACTTGGAAAGCATCTTCACCACCCTAAATCTGACAGAGGGCTAATATCTATTATATACAAAGAACTCAAGAAGGTAGAACCAAGAGAACCAAATAACCCTATTAAAATGTGGGGTACAGAGCTAAACAAAGAATTTTCACATGAAGAACTTTGGAGGGCTGAGAAGCACCTTAAGAAATGTTCAACATCATTAATCATTAGGGTAATGCAAATCAAAACAACCCTGAGATTTCACCAGTCAGAATGGCTAAGGTCAAGAACTCAGGAGACAGCAGGTGTTGGTGAGGATGTGAAGAAAGAGGAATACTCCACTTCTGGTGGGATTGCAAGATGGTGCAACCAATTTGGAAATCAGTTTGGTGGTTCCACAGAAAACTGGGCATGACACTTCCGGAGGACCCTGCTATACCACTCCTGGGCATATACCCAGAGGATTCTCTGGCAGGCAATAAGGACACACGCTCTACTATGTTCATAGCAGCCCTATTTGTAGTAGCCAGAAGCTGGAAAGAACCCAGGTGTCCCTCAACAGAGGAATGGATACAAAAAATGTGGTACATTTACACAATGGAGTACTATCCAGCCATTAGAAACAATGAATTCATGAAATTCTTAGACAAATAGATGGAGCTGGAGAACATCATACTAAGTGAGGTAACACAGTCTCAAAAGATCAGTCATGGTATGCACTCACTGATATGTGGATATCAGCCTAGAAACTTTGAATACCCAAGACATAATCCACATATTAAATGATGTCCAAGTGGAATGGAGGAGTGGCCCCTGGTTCTGGAAAGACTCAGTGCAGCAATATAGGGGAATACTATAACAGGGAAGTGGGAAGGAGTAGATGGGGGAGCAGGGGGAGGGAAGAGGGCTTATGGGACTTGCGGGGAGTGGGGAGTCAGAAAAGGGGAAATCATTTGAAATGTAAATAAAGAATATACCGAATTTTTTTAAAAAAAGGGAGGACCTGTTGGGCATCAGTGAGCTTAGCTCAACTCCCCCAGCTGAGCTGTTTTGTACAGGAAACATCCTGTGGGGCATCCTGAGGCTTAATTTGATTCCTGTTTTCCTGCCCAGTATGGTAGGGACCTCCCTGGTGTCTAACCTATAGCTATGATTGTTTTTTCCTGTTGTTTTCCCTGGCCTCTAGTATATATTGCTGGTCCCTCAATAAAGCTTTGGCATTCTCCTTACAGAATGAGCTGTGTCTGTGTCTTCTGTTAATCCCCCAGGCCTATGCCCGATACTTGGTACTGTGGCAGCACATGCACTGTCTCTTGAGCTCTCCTGGGTATCCTGCAGAATCCGGGCATAACAATACAAGAGCTGATTCTCATCTATATGTAAGCATTGATGAGTCTAAAGGCATTTAGGGGCATGCAAGGAGTAAAGAAGAGCATCTAGTGGTGTGTGAAAAGTAATGGAGGGTACTGTGTGTGGGGAGGTGAGGAGTAAGGGAGCCCAACGTGGGGTTGAGGAGTAAGGGAGGCATCTTGGGTTTCTGTTGCTTTGAGTGAAACACCATGAACAAAAAAGCAAGAAGGGGAGGAAAGAGTGTATTAGTCTTACATTTCCAGATCATAGTCCATTACTGAAGGAAGTCAGGACAGGACCTTATGCAGGGCTGGAACCTGGAGGCAGGAATTGATGAAGAGGCCATGGAGGAGTGCTGCTTACTGGCTTACTTCCCATAGCTTTCTCAACCTGCTTTCTTTTTTTCTCTTTTTTATTCGATATATTTTTTATTTACATTTCAAATGATTTCCCCTTTTCTAGACCCATACATCAAATGAGGTACAAGAAGAACGGAGGAGTGGCCCCTGGTTCTGGAAAGACTCAGTGAAGCAGTATAGGGCAAAACCAGAACAGGGAAGTGGGAAGGGTTGGGTGGGAAAACAGGGGAGGGAAGGGGGCTGATGGTACTTTCGGGTAGTGGGGGTCTAGTCATTTCTCTAATGACTCTCCAGTGTGTCAAGTTGACAAAAAAACCCAGCCAGTATAGGAGGGAATTGTGAGGGTGTAAGATTATGGGAAGATGTTGATGGAGTGTGAGGAGTAAGGGAGGGCATGTGGGGAGGGGTAAGAAGTAAGTGGCATTGTGGGAGTGTCAGGAGTGGGTACAAAGATTCCACAAATCTGGGCTTTATCTTGAGGGCTCAGTTTGTCCTCTCTGAGCTTCACTCCTTTCTAATTTCTTCTGCGTATTTATGCAAATGGTCTTGCTCTTCCTGTCTTCCCTACTCTCTTTCTGTCTCTCCTCTTCTCTTACTCTTCCTTTTTAAAAGTTCAGATGTTTTGTAGCCCAGTCCACTTGAATATTTGTTCTGATTCTTGTTTCCAAGTGTTGAATAACATGTATTATCTCCTGTTGAAGATTTTGAGTCACTAAGAAGAACAGAGATGGACCATTTTCTATGGAAGTGTGAGAAGCATTTCTGCACCTCTAAAATCTCCTCACCTGTCCTCTTGTCCTTCTCCACCCCTGCATGAACTCTGAGAAGAGATGGTTCAAACATCCAAGCCTTGGGTTGAGGTCAAGCAGGCACACAGTCTCCTTTTCCAGATGGTCATCCAGACATGGCTGTGAGTCCTGCAAGTGCAGTCAACAGCCTTGTATCCAGAAGACACAGGCCTTATCTCCTACCCCACCTCAGACTACTGACACCATCAGTTTTCTTCAGCCCCAGGGATGAAGTGCTCAGTGTTGTGACAAGCTGTGTGTGCCCAAAGCTGAGCAGCAAGACTGGTTTCTACTTCTGCTGCCAAGCCTGTCTGGCCCTAGTGTGGGCAGACATTTTGTTGCTCAAGTTCAGAGGTCATCATTTGTTTGTCTTTTTCATGCTGAAGTTGTTTTTTTAAGGTGGTCAAGACATTCCTGCACTGGACTAAATTTCCTTTTTCCTTTGTCATGAGCATTCATCCTTGTCACATGCAGACATTGCATATATGTTAAGTGTACAGTCCTCAGCATGAGTGCTTCTCCTTCTAACTTTTCTCTCTCCAAATTCTCCTGTCTTGCTCACTAAAATTTATTTTAAGTATATATATGTGGGTTTTTTTTCCATGAAATTCTCCTCAACACAATTTGCTCTAAAATTTCCCCTGCTTCGCTTCCTCTCCTTCTGCTTTTTAAGAGCTGTTATGGGTTCTGGTCTATCTCCCACCAAGGTCTAGTTGCGCTCTACTGCTCAGAATTCTCAGCCTTATTGAGTCTTACATTCTGCATTTAATTGCTTCTCAGCAGAAAGACAAGAAGTTCCAATGTCCAGCATCCTCCCCCTCCTGCTTTCTTATAACAAGGGGTCATTTCACACACAAATCCTGGGAGGTGAGCTGCAGAGAATGAGCTGGGACAGGTGAGTGACCCCTCAACTTTGGGTTAAGGACAGTGGTGTCTGCTCTGGAGGGAAATGCTGAAAGAGAAAAGTAAAATTTCCCCAATGTGACTGAAAGGTACCAGACTGAAAGATAATGTGGTCTGCTGTAAAGATGATGATGGTGGTGGTGGTGATGATGACAAAATACATACAAAGAGAGTGCATGTCTGTGGGAGAGGGAGTGTGGGAGAGAGTGTGTGTGTCTTTGTATGTCTCTCTCTGTGTGTGTGTGTGTGTGTGTGTGTGTGTGACAGACAGACAGACAGAGAGAGAGAGAGAGAGAGAGAGAGAGAATGTGAGAGCGTGTGTGTGTGTGTGTGTGTGTGTGTGTGTGTGAGGGAGTGTGTGAGAGAGTGTGTGTGTCTTTGTATGTCTCTGTGTGTTTGTGTGTGAGAGAGAGTGTGTGTGTGAGAGAGAGAAAAGAGAGAGAGGAAGAGAGAGAGAGACAGACAGACAGAGAGAGACAGAGAGAGAGAGAGAGAGAGAGAGAGAGAGAGAGAGAGAGAGAGAGAGAGAGAGAGGAGGGAGAGGAAGAAGGAAAGAGAGTACCAGATGTATTTCTTCTGTCACACTAGGTAATATCTGATCCAATTAGGGAGATTTAGAACTGATAAAGCAGGAAAGGGCATCTGGGGAATGAGCCTTTTCCCTGGAACTGAAGAACACTGATAGTGACAGTAGTCTAAGGTGGGGTAGGAGATAAGGTCAGTTTGTTCTGGAGGCATGGCTGTTGACTGCACCTGCTGGACTCATGGGCAACCATCTGGAAAAAAAAGGCTGTGTGCCTCACCTGCCCACAAGCATACATTACCCTCATCCCCCTGCCTCACTCAGACTCAGCAAGTCTCAGGAGAGCTTTTGGAGATGCAGGAATGCTTCTCATTCTTCCACAGAGAACATGTGCACACACAAATACTTATACACAGAGGGAGAGAGAGACAGAGAGACACAGGAAGAGACAGAAAGATACAGAAACAGAGACAAGATAAGAAGAAAAAGAGAGCCCCCCCCCGTCCTTTCTGCTGGGGCAGACATTGCAGGGTCTGCTACAGTGAAGACAGCATCTCCTGATACATCCTAGAGAACCCACTGCACTTAGGGCAGTTTGTAAGAATCCCTCATACCTCTGGAGTCCCAGAGCTGCTGCTGGGGGCCTGGCAGGACTTGCTACCCAGCAACTACCAAAACCCCAGCCCACCTGAATACCACTCCCCTTCCTTCCCTTCTGCCTCTTCTGCCACAAGTTCCTCCACACAGTGCAGAGAGGCCTGGGAGCACAGGTAAGACACCCCCCCCCCCCCCCCGCTGCTCAGAGGAACTCATCCAGAGCTCTCAGGTAGGAGCCTTCTTGTTTCTGTCATCCTCTACCACAGTGGGCCATAATCAGGTGGCACAGGGAGCTAGCTAACCTCTCAGGACTGTGGAGAGACCTGAGAGCCCAGAGCTGATCCTGGGCCACCAGATAAACAGATGGCAAAAGGAAAACACAAGAACATTACCAACAGAAACCAAGGCAACATGGCACTATCTGAACCCAGTTCTCCCACAAAAGCAAGTCCTGGTTACCCCAACACACCAGAAAAGCAAGAGCTGGATTTAAAATCACATCTCATGATGCTGATAGAGGACTTCAAGAAGGACACAAATAACTCCCTTAAAGAAACACAGGTGAACATGGGTAAACAGGTAGAAGCTCTAAAAGAAGAAGCAAAAAATCCTTTAAAGAAACACAGGAGAACATTAGTCAATAGGTAGAAGCCCTTAAAGAGGAAACACAAAAATCCCTTAAAGAATTACAGGAAAACACAAATAAACAAGTGAAGGAACTGAACAAAACCATCCAGGATCTAAAAGTGGAAGTAGAAACAATAAAGAAATACAAAAGCAGACAACTCTGGAGATAGAAAACCTTGAAAAGAAATCAGGAGTCTAGATGTAAGCATCAACAACAGAATACAAGAGATAGAAGAGAGAATCTCAGGTGTGGAAATTACCATAGAAAACATTGACACAACAGTCAAAGAAAATGCAAAATGCAAAAATTTGTAACCCAAAACATCCAGGAAATTCAGGACACAATGAGAAGAACAAACCCAAGTATTATAGGTATAGAAGAGAGTGAAGATTTGCAACTTAATGGGCCAGTAAATATCTTCAGCAAAGTTACTGTAGAAAACTTCCCTTTGCTAAAGTCAAATTATCACTATTTGCAGATGATATGATAATATACTTAAGTGACCCCACAATTCCACCTGAGAACTCCTAAATCTGTTCAAATTCTCCTATTTGTCCCTAAAATTTATTTTATGTGTATGGCTGTGATTTTTTTCCCCCAGCTTGTGATTATGTGAAAGTGTCCTCTGCGAAAGTGTCCTCAACACAATTTGTCCTAAAATTTCCCCTGCGTCACTCACTCTCCTACCATATAAGAGCTGTTGTGGATTCTGCTCTAGCCCAGTAAGGTCTAGTTGTGAGCTATTGCTGCACAGAATTCTCAACCTTATTGAGTCTTACATTCTGATTAATTGCTTCCCCTGAGAAAGACAAGAAAGACAAGGGGGTTCCAATGGCCAGCATCCTCCCTCCTCCTGCTTTCTCATAACAAGGGGTCATTTCACATGGAAATCCTGGAGGATGAGCTGCAGAGAATGAGCTGGGACAGGTGAGTGGCCCCTCAGCTTTGTGTTGGGGACACTGGTGTCTGTTCTGGAGGGAAATGCTGATAGTAAAATTTCCCTGAAGTGACTGAAAGAGACCTGGGAACAACCAGTTGAAAGATAATTTGGTCTGCTGTAAAAACTGCATGGTATTGGCACAGTGTCAGACAAGTGGACCAATGGAATAGAATTGAAGATCCAGAAATGAATCCACACACCTATGGTCACTTGATCTTCGACAAAGGAGCCAAAAACATCCAGTGGGAAAAAAGATAGCCTTTTCAAGAAATGGTGATGGATCAATTGGAGGTCAGCATGCAGAAGAATGCGAATTGATCCATTCTTATCTCCATGTACTAAACTTCACTCCAAGTGGATCAAGGACCTCCATGTAAAACCAGACACACTGAAACTAATAGAAAAGAAACTGGGGAAGACCCTTGAGGACATGGGCACAGGTGGAAAGTTCCTGAACAGATCACCAATAGCTTATGCTTTAAGATCAAGAATTGACAAATGGGACCTCATAAAATTACAAAGTTTCTGTAAGGCAAAGGACACTGTTAAAAGGACAAAACGGCAACCATCAAATTGGGAAAGGATATTCACCAACCCCACATCTGATAGAGGGCTAATCTAATATATACAAAGAACTCAAGAAGTTAGACCCCAGGAAACCAAATATCCCTATTAAAAAATGGGGTACAGATCTTAACAAAGAATTCTCACCTGAAGAAATTCAGATGTCCAAGAGGCACCTTAAGAAGTGCTCAACATCATTAGTCATTAGGGAAATGCAGATCAAAACAACCCTGAAATTTCACTTTACACCAGTCAGAATGGCTAAGGTCAAAAACTCAGGAGACAGCGGGTATTGGCGAGGATGCAGAGAAAGAGGAACACTCCTCCACTGCTGGTGGGGCTGTAAGATGGTACAACCACTGTGGAAATCAGTCTGGAGGTTCCTCAGAAAATTGGACATGAGACTTCCAGAGTACCCTGCTATACCTCTCCTGGGCATATATCCAAAGGATTCCCCGGCATGCAATAAAGACACATGATCCATTATGTTCATAGCAGCCTTATTTATAATAGCCAGAAGCTGGAAAGAACCCAGATGCCCCTCAAAGGAGGAATGGATACAGAAAATGTGGTATATTTACACAATGGAATACTACTCAGCAATTAGAAGCAATGAATTCACAAAATTTTTAGGCAAATGGTTTGATCTGGAAAATATCATCCTAAGTGAGGTAACCCAATCACAAAAGAATACACATGGAATGCAATCTCTGATGAGTGGATATTAATTAGCCCTGAAGCCCTGAATACCCAAGGCACAAAGTGCATAATAAATGACTCCCATGAAGAAGTATGGAGAGGGTCCTGATCCTGGAAAGGATTGATCTAGCATGGGAAGGGAATATAAGGACAGAGAAAAAGGAGGGAGGTGATTGGAGAAGGGATGGAGAGAAGAAGGTTTATGGGACATATGGGGAGGGGGGATCCGGGAAAGGGGAAATCATTTGGAATGTAAACAAAGAATATAGAAAATAAAAATATTAAAAAAAAAAGAAAATGAAGGAAAGGGGAAGGAGTCAGCTTCTTTAGTTGTTTAAATTTTGAGAATTCAGCTGGCCTTAGGGTAAACAATGGTGGGTGAGGGTATTTACATTAAAGTCTTTGAAGCTGGAGGAAATTAAAAACAATTAATTCCTTGTCCTTAAGGTAAGTTTTATAGTGTTTGTTAATATAGATTTATAGTTGGTGTCTCTTACACCCACTGCCACCCTTCCTTCTCCTGTCTCCTCCTTCTTCCTGTATTTATTTCAGATCTCACAGAGGAGTGGCACAGCAGAGCTCAGCAGGGCTCTGATTATTTCCAGTGAGCAGGAGAGGGTTTCCCACACAGAGCAAACTGGCTCCCAGGGTCTTTGTCAGAGGTCTTGTAGTGACTTGCAAGTCAAGAGTCCTCTCTGTGAATTCTTCCTGTCTTCTATAAGTCAATGTGCTACTACCATTCCCCTAACCCTCCACACTATGCTGCCTTCTAAGACACATCGAAGACAATCTCTTAAGGTTTCTCTCTAACCTTCCTTGAAGATGTTTTGGTTTCACTTTTGTATTAGCTTTGGGATTTGTTGTTGTTGTTGTATTTGTTTTGTTCTGTTTTTTTCTTGTTTGGGTATCTGTCTGTCTGGTTTCTGAGGTAATCTTAGCTGAGCCTCCAGTGCTGAGCTACACTCTCAGCCCCAAGGTTTTCTTCTTCTAAAGCTCTGCTTCTCAGTGATGGTGCTGTTCCTCAGCAGGAGGGTTCTAACCAAGACCCTGACCTGACAAGATACCGGAAGAGGGCAAAACCTGAGGAGGCAGATCAGGTAACTAGTTAGTAAGGACTACCTTTGACAAACCTCTGGGCATAGTTGGGTGCAGATGATGTCCTGAGTGAATGTATGTTATAGAAATATCTAAGACTTATGGAAATAGAGGAACTATTGATCTTTAGCTAAAACTTCTGTGTGTGGAAATGTAAGACTCCAGATAGCCTTGTAGCCCTGAGTAAACAAAACAGAGCCAAGTATGGATGCGAAAAGCAAGAGGAATTTATTATTGCAAATTATTAAGTACGTTGGTGTCGTCTTGCACCTGAAGGAGAAATGGCGACCCCACCCCCACCCCAGCCTGTTCCATCAGTAGTTATTGTCATGTGGAATGTGTTTACCAGTTCCAGATCTTCCCCTACTCCCAGGAGGCTGTGTTTACAGGCTCCAGACCTTTCCTTTCCATAAGGGGGGATTTCTTTAGGGTCACTTCTCTGCATCCACCTGGGGATGGTTCCTGAACCCCTTAGCTAATGCCCTGCCAGTTCCCAAACCTCAGATGCTTCAGTCCCTTATGTAAACTATCCTAGTGTTTACATGTAGCCAAAACACATACTGATGCACACACATATAATCTCTAAATAGCTCTCTTCAGAAACTGTTAGGAACAGCTTTCTCTTCCAATATGACTGCTCCCCATAGACCTCCTACCCAGACTGGCTACCCTCCCTCTGCATACACCTGTGTACAATCAATGCACATCGTTTCCAGGTTGCTGCTGGTGCATCTGCAGCAGAGCCCACTGGCATGTGAGCCCAGCTTTTCTGTACAGGGGTCTGTGAGCCTGCTCTTTCTTCATTCCCTCGTGACCCCGGTCAGGTATCCAGGACCAAGCTATGCAGGTCAAGGCAGGGTCTGCCTGTGAGGGTGCTTCTCTGTTGGGCTGAGGTAAGAAGACCATTCTCATCAGTATGACACCATCCCATGGGCTGGGGTCTTGGGCTGCACAGGAAGAAGGAAAAAAGGGAGGCCACCAGCACTCTGTGCTTCCTGATTGTGGATGAAATGGGACTCACTGCCTCAAGTTCTAATCATCAGATGTGCCCAGAGGGAATCCTCACAATATTGTGTGCATTAGTATATTAGTTACTTCTATGATGGGGGGGGAGGAGGGGAGGGACCAGTGATTAGTATGGAATTGGCAGGGAAGGAGACAGGGAAGTGTAAACAGAAGGGGTAAGAATGAGATATGGAGGAAAGAGCAATGAATCAATTTGGCTAAAAAGAGAGAAGAAAAGAAATGCAGTTAGGTGGCCCAGGGCAATCCCATCTGTTAGGGAACTGAAACATGGAGACTGTGAAAACCAGACCAGCTGTGTTCTTCAGATAGACAATAAAAGAAGAGAGAATAAGGAGAAAGAGTAGGGCCAGACAAGGCCAGGGGTGAGCAGAGGTGCACAGCTAAGCTGACACTGAAAGAGAGAGGTGTGGACCAGAACAGAGCAGAACAGAGGTGTCCAGCTAAGCTGACATTGCCAGTGAAACACAGCTAAAGGTCGGAGGATAAATCGCTGGACAGAGTAGATGTGCTCAGTGGGGTACAGAATGCTGAGTTGGGCAGAGAGTGAATGTCTCCTGGGCTAGGTGTGGGCAAATCAAAACAAAAGTTCAGAAGTACAGATGCTATACACTAGTTGTTGGATAAATGCTAAAGCTAACTTTTGTTAAGTCTTGTTTGTTTGGTTCAAGGTCTCACAGTGTAGACTAGTCTGGTCTGGAACTCACAGAGATATCCTGTCCTGCCTCTTGAGTGCTGGGATTAAGAGCATGTGAAACCATCCATGGATAACACTGACTATTTAGACATGAAGTGAAAATGATGTTAAACCATAGTCAGCACAGACTGTGTAATCTAGTCTCCTGCCATGACAAGGAAAATAAGAAAAAGGAGGGAATACTTATCATTCCAGCAAAGCAATTGACAAAATCCTTCAATGCATTGCTATTACCATTGATAATCAACCTGGATCTTGAACTGGAGATGTTAATCAGTTGGCTGTAGTACTTGCCTAGCATGCACAGAGCCCCACATTCAATCCCCAGCACCACTTGCCTGCAATCACAGTATTTGGGAGGTAAAGTCAGGGAATCAAAGGTTGAAGTCACCCTTTGATACACAGCAATTTCAAGGCCAGCTTAGGCTATGTTAGAGACCCAATCTCAAAAAATCCAAACCAAACAGAAACTCTAGATTTTAGGATGTACTGACAGTGTCTTTCTCAGGCCTGCTTTGGTTATAAACTTTCCAGCTAGATCTTTTCAGATAGACATTACTTCCCTGTAGGCATATATTTTTCAGAACCTACTTTAATAAGGGTTCATCCTTCCCTCTAGCCCACCATCCACCATAGGTAGGGGAAAAGAAAGGTTGTTAGGATGCAATGGAAGTGTACCTGTTCAGAAGCAGTTCTTTGGGGTGATTCCAATCTTTGTTCTCAATTGAGTCCACTAGCAAACATCAAACATTACTCAGCAGCTGCAGTCCAGTCCACTCAGCAGACACCACACATAAATCAGCAAGAGCAGATCAATCCAGAAGAAACTGGAGGCTTGCCTCCTGGTCGGAGTCCCAGGGAGCAGCATAAAGCCACAGGAATCACATGTGAAGTTCTTTATTGAGTTTCTATGAAGTCACCACAAGCAAAGATCAGCAATACAATGTAAGGTATACCAATACATGCATGTCATCAGTGAAGACTAGCAAGGCAGGGCAAAACAAACCAAGGCTTGAGCTCCCACTGTCTGTTGGCTCATATTATATTGACTTCTGAACATTATGCATCCTTTCATGTGTTTGCTATAGCACAACATCCTTTAACCTGTGTCTGCTTCAGCAAGACTTTCTTTCACCTGTGTGTCCCAGCAAAACATCATTATAACCTGAGTGTCCAAAGAAACCAGAAATTTCCATTTTGCTTCTCCCTGAGAGGTCCCAGACTCTTGTTTTCTCAAAGAATTAGATGAAAACATATGGTTGCAGTAGAATCAGGGACAGTTTCACAAAAAAAGTTATTTCCAAGGCAGAAAGCATTCAAAAGTGAACAGGTCAACATGCTACAGACGGAAGAATGGTCCTTTATTGACCAGGATTACACATGCCTCACTGCCTGGGGAGAGTGCGTTAGTCAGGGTTGGAGGCTTACAGGCAAAGTGAAGAATGAAACTGGAGTCAGTAGCACACTTGAAGGCACAGAGACAAAACTTCCAGAGTCTGCCTTTATGGTTGATTCTTCTTATACATAAAAGTGTAGTAAAACCTTGGGGAAAGGTTTCCACGTGGCAGTTATCACCACAAAGCTTTAGGCGCAGCTACATAAAAACTCCCTAGCAAAGTAGCAAAGCATTTGTGGCTTTGCAATGAGAATGAGATCTATTGGCTGACACCCAGAACTCAGGGCTGGGGTCTAGAGAGGAAGAATCGGTGATAAGCAGAGGGATAGATTTTATTGGTGGAGGATGCAAAGTACATGGGACATCCTTCACAGGGACAGGTCCTATCTGGTGAAAGATAAAGCCCAGCATTAGGGCCTAACAATGCTTAGGATGTTGGGGGGCAGGGTTCATGTGGAGACTGGCCTGTAAATAAATAGCAAAGGATCAGCAGGTCCTTTGACCACTTTCACTCTAGCATCCCAGGTGACCAGGCAGCTTCATTTCCTTCACTTTATACAAAATGGCCTTTGTAATTTACAGTCCTGGTTTCTGCAGTGCTTACTCTAAGCCGTGTTTCCTACCCTTTATGGCTCATTATGTAGTGTAGAGATTCTGGTCATTTGCCTAATAAAGGCTTTCTGTGCATTCACTGTTACACATAGTTATAAATATAACCTCATACAACTCGTGTTTTGTGAGAACAGTAAGCTCCACCCAGCAGGATATGTACTATACTGAGCTGTGAATTACCCTCAGATGTACTCCACAGTTCCTAAGAACCTGATCCTCAAAGGAGAGTGTGTATGATAGTGAGCTGTGAGTTACCCACCCCCATACACTCTACTGTTCCTAAGAACCTGCTCCACCCAGAAGAGTATGTACCATAGTGAGCTGTGAGTTACCCACCCCATAAACTCTACAGTTCCTAAGAAACTGCACTGGAATGTGCATCAGTTTTAGCCAGAATGGGGAGTTTCCAGTTTTCCTTTTATCCAAATGGTTTTTTCTTTCCAAATTCTACTGTGGAAGGGTTTAGATAAATTCTTCTGGGCTTTATTTTCCTCCCTACTCTCCTACCTCAACTGCTTCCTGACATCTATGGTTTTAGAAATCATTCAAAATGTCTCATTTGGAATGTAAACAAAGAATATAGAAAATAAAAATATTAAAAAAAGTCTGAAGAACAGTAATCAGTCTTCTAAGACTACTTTCATTCAAAGGACAGGGAAACTCTCCTCCTGTTCTGTCTATTGCTTGTTGAACAGGGTCTGGACCCCTGTGTTCAGAACTGTCTTGGATATTGGCATCAAAATTCACTTTCAGACTGCGGTAGTGTCTAAGATATAAATCCTACCAGGAGGCTAACCAAATAATGGTCCAAGCAACAGTAACATCATTTCACCAACCAATGACCCCAGACAGGGCAAAGCTCAGAAAAGTCATGATGATACATCCCAAGATGGCCAGTATCATATATACATATATATCTTCTTGACATGAGACTATGGCGAAATATTATTTTTGAACTTGTCCTTATATGTTAACTCAGAATCACCATCTCCCTTTGAGCAACAAGCAAATTCCCCTTTCAGCTGCATATCTAATGCCCTCATATTTGGAAAAGTAATTGCAACACCAGGGAGCAGGGGACTCCATAGCCTTCTGTGCACAGCACCCCAGAAGAGAGTGATCTCCCAGCAGGGCTTCCACTTCTGAGCACAGAGGTGACATCTCCACCTTCTCTCTGGAGGGGAACAGCTAGGAGCACACAGGACATATGGTCAGTGGAGCAGCTGAGACAGAGGTCTTCAGGCTGCTATTTGCACCAGGGAGCCAGGCAGTTCTACAGTCTTCTGTGCACAGACCCTGCCAAAAGAGAGTTGGTCTCCCAGGAGTACACAGGCATATAGGCCCACAGGAGGGACAAACTCCAGCCAGAGACAGCAAGACCAACTCGCAGCAGAGATAACCCAATGGCAGAAGGCAAGCACAAGAACCCTACCAACAGAATCCAAGGCTACTTGTCAACATCAGAACCCATTTCTCCCACCACAGCAAGTTCCAGATACCCCAACACACCAGAAAAGCAAGAGTTGGATTTAAAATTGTATCTCATGATGCTGATAGAGGGATTCAAGAAGGACTTAAATAACTCCCTTAATGAAATACAGGAGAGCTTCAGTCAACAGGTAGAAGCCCTTAAAGAGGAAACACAAAAATCCCTTAAAGAATTATAGGAAAACACAAGCAAGTGAAGGAGCTGAACAAAATTATCCAGGATCAAAAAATGGAAGTAGAAACAATAAAAAATCACAAAGTGAGACAACTCTGAAGATAGAAAACCTTGGAAAGAAATCAGGAGTCATCGATGCAAGCATCAACAACACAATACAAGAGATAGAAGAAAGAATCTCAGGTGCTGAATATGCCATAGAAAGCATTGACTCAATAGTCAAAGAAAATGCAAAATGCATAAAGCTTGTAACCCAAAACATCCAGAAACTCCAGGACTTAATGAGAAGAGCAAAACTAAGGATTATAGGTATAGAAGAGAGTGAAGATTTCCAACTTAAAGGGCCAGTAAATATCTTCAGCAAAATTATACAAGAAAACTTCCCTAACCTAAAGAAAGAGATGCCCATGAACATACAAGAAGCCTTCAGAACTCCAAACAGATTGGACCAGACCAGAAAGTCCTCCCAGCACACAATAAACACCATAATAAAACACCAAATAATAAACACATAATAAAACACCAAATGCACTAAGCAAAGAAAGAATATTAAAAGCAGTAAGGGAGAAAGGGCAAGAAACTTATAAAGGCAGACCTATCAGAATTACACCAGCCTTCTCACCAGAGACAATGACAGCTAGAACATCCTGGGCAGATCTCTTATAGACCCTAAAAGAACACAAATGCCAGCCCAGATTACCATACCCAGAAAAACTTTCTATCACCATAGATGGAGAAACCAAGATATTACATGATAAAACCAAATTTATACAATATCTGTCCACAAATTCAGTCTTACAAAGGATAATAAGTGGAAGATGCCAACACATGGAGGGAAACTACCCCCTAGAAAATAAAAGAAAGTAATCTTCTTCTAACAGACCCAAAAGAAGATACCTACACAAACGTAAAAAGAACATCAAAAATAACAGGAAGCAACAATCACTATTCCTTAATATCTGTTAACATCAATGGATTCAATTTCCCAATAAAAAGACATAGACTAATAGAAATATTTTTCATGTAAATCTTCAACATTTTCAGAAAATGTTTATAATTCCACTTTCAATCAATTTAGGAATACTTACTTTTATGCCTACCATTATTATATCTATATAAAATTTTCTATGATAACCTTCACTTTTGACATGCTTTTCTACAGTTTTCTACAATTTTATCAGAAATATTTTCCATGTAAATATTCAATTCTATCATAAAATGTTTCTATTTCATTTTCAATTATCTTAGCAATGTTTTTTTTATGTCTGCTACTTTACTCTTTAATTTTCCATGAAAATTGTCAATTTTAACATTTTTTATATATCTCTTCTATTTTATCAGAAATATTTTCCATGTAAATCTTCAATTTTAGCATAAAATGGTTTTACTTCCTTTTTCTATAAAAGAACATTCTTTAAAAAAAAAGAAAAAGCAAAGAAAAGTAATTGCTACTAAAGAAACTGTCATCAGCCTTGGCTGAGGAATCTGGGCTCTCTGTTGATGGGACTGGCAAAGGAGGCAGCAATTTCTCCTGTTCTAGAACAGCGTCATCAGTGAATCCAAAGATAATTATAAAGGGAACTAGATGAACGGGCTTTTGATCCTGTTTTTGAGTAACTCAAAGGGAAGTACTGGAAACAGAAGTAAAGTAAAACAGAAGTAGCATCTTTATAATATTAATATGCAGCTCAATAAGTCTCTTTCCAACAATAGTCAAGGATATAAAAGAATATCTGATTAAAAACCTATTCCTCACTGGGCTCAAACCTTTAATCCCAGAACTCAGGAGGCAAAAGAAGGTTGAACCCTGACTTCAAAGCCAGCCTTGGTCAATCAAAGTAAGCTCCAGGCCAGGGTACCAAGCAAAGCAAGCAAACAACTGATTCTCAAATTTACGCATGGCTTCAGGTGTGACACATGACCTCCCATTGTATTTATGGGTCAAGAGGGAAGACTTCTGAAAATGGATGCAAAGGTGAAGCGAGAGGCTCAGGATCTCTAAGGAGATTGGTTGTATTACCCTCCATTTCAAAGGGACCCAAGCTTCCCTGGCAGAGATTTAGACATCAGGAATTATCAGGTGCCCTCAGCCCTGTAAGTGGTCATGGTACCAGTGGGTCTGACCACTTTATCTACCTTCCTCTGCTCAGGGTAGTCTTCCTCCAGACCGAGCTGTTGAACACCAATAAGACAGTAAGTATGAAAAGCTGTGTCTATGGAGTCTGTTGCATCAGAAGAGTTTGTCCTCAGGGAAAGAGATTTATATTAGAAAATGCAACAAGGTCTCAACTACCTTGTTGACAAGAGACAGGATTTTTATCTCTTTCCTTAATGGATGTTAGCACAGTTGAAGGTTTCTTAAAACACATCTCACTGATACCAGAAGGTTCTCTGTCAACATATCTGTGGGTCCTCATTGAGATACTGTAACCCCAAGCAATTGGATCCAGATCTGTGAGTCTATCCTCTAGACAGATAGTCAGAAGGATTTTGAGCAAACAATTCATTTGCATACCTCCTTGCTTCAAAGGCTGATTTCTCTGCCCTCTTATTTGTTTCAGCCATGACAGGGCCTTACAATGCTTATATCAAGAATGTCCAGTCTCACGTTTGTGTAAGCAATGCTTACCATTTATTCTATGCCTGGTCAATAAATGCTGATCAACCAATGGTTGGACAAAAGAGAGAATAGGGCAGGACTTCTCCCATCAAGGGGAAGGAGAGAGAGAGAGAGAGAGAGAGAGAGAGAGAGAGAGAGAGAGAGAGAGAGAGGAAGAAGAAGAAGAAGAAGAAGAGGAGGAGGAGGAGGAGGAGGAGGAGAAGGAGGAGGAGGAGGTAGATGCGGAGGTGGAGGAGGAGACCAAGGAGTGGTTTTGGAGTTGGAACTACAAGGGAGGGGTCCAGAGAGTGTCCATAGAAACAAACCTGAATTCCAAAGACTCAGACCTGTATTAAAATGCCAGTGCCATGGAAACTCGGCTGGAAGGTCATCAAACTAGCTTAGGGGTTAATATAAATCATTAAACTGCCCAGATAGTCAGGTAAAGCCTTAAAATAAATCTTGGTTTTCCCACGTGTTTATTGGAAACTAGCTAGGATAAAGTAATACAGCCACCATATTAATTCACTGTTACATTTGTATTAAAAGAATTCATTTTACCACCACTATTGAGATCTCAGCACCTCCATCAACACTGGGTGGTACTGTAAATTTAGCACCCCTGTTCCTCCACCCCATATCTTCAGCTCTTCCATTCTGTCTGCCCCTTCTTCCACAAGGGTGAGCCATCTGTGAGCCTTTTTTGAGCACTGAGTAACCATGCCACCTCAGCAATTCCTTTGTTTCTGAGTCATTCTAGCAGCAGGCACCATCCATTGTACGTTTCTCTCCATCACTAAGGCAGGCAGCAGCAGTACTAGCAGAAATTCTCAGAAGGTAACTTGACAAGCCAATCACATCCATTGAAAAAGACACAGTTGTTTACCTAGTCAGTCACTGTTAGCCTCATAGCCAGAGGTTTTCCTACTGAGTAGCAGATAGGAATTCTCTCCTATGGAGAGGACTTTAATCCATGGTTAAGCTTTTGGCTATTCCTGTAGTCCATGCCATTATTGTATCAGCTGACACATCTTTTTTTTTTATTCGATATAATTTATTTACATTTCAAATGATTTCCCCTTTTCTAGCCCCCGACTCCCTGAAAGTCCCGTAAGTCCCCTTCTCTTCCTCTGTCCTCCCACCCACCCCTTCCCACTTCCCTGTTCTGATTTTGCCGAATACTGTTTCACTGAGTCTTTCCAGAACCAGGGGCCACTCCTCCTTTCTTCTTGTACCTCATTTGATGTGTGGATTATGTTTTGGGTATTCCAGTTTTCTAGGTTAATAACCACTTATTAGTGAGTGCATACCATGATTCACCTTTTGAGTCTGGGTTACCTCACTTAGTATGATGTTCTCTAGCTCCATCCATTTGCCTAAGAATTTCATGAATTCATTGTTTCTAATGGCTGAATAGTACTCCATTGTGTGGATATACCACATTTTTTGCATCCACTCTTCTGTTGAGGGATACCTGGGTTCTTTCCAGCATCTGGCAATTATAAATAGGGCTGCTATGAACATAGTAGAGCATGTATCCTTATTACATGGTGGGGAATCCTCTGGGTATATGCCCCAGCTGACACATCTTACCTAATACTTTTTTTGTTTTTTTTTTTGTTTTTTTGTTTTTTTGGTTTTTTTTCGAGACAGGGTTTCTCTGTACAGCCCTGGCTGTCCTAAAACTCACTCTGTAGACCAGGCTGGCCTCGAACACAAAAATCTGTCTCCCTCTGCCTCCCAAGTGCTGGGATTAAAGGCGTGCTCCACCATTGCCAGGCATTACCTGATATTTTAATAATATCATACACCCGGTCCACAGCCAAGTAAGACTGCTGGCAACAAGTCTCCTCCTGCAGCCAGTACAGATAGCATCTGTGGTTCTATAAATATCAGCCAGGAAGGAAGGAGCTTCTAGCTCAGTCTCATTTTTTCCATGTCCTATAACTAAAGTATGTGGTGCCTTCAGTAATAAGGTGCTACCATCTAGTTTTGGTATCCAACTGTATCAGCAATAGTTTTTATTGTTTGTGGGGCATCTGGTACATCTCTGACCAACAATTCATAAGGAGTTAACTCAGAAAAATAAATGAGCCACCAAATTCTGTGAAACAGAAAGGAATCTTAAATGCATATAACAGAGAGAAAATAAAAAACAATCTGAAAAGGCAAAGTGTGTAACTGTACTTTTGGCTACTTAATCAGGTTCCTTTCCCTACTACCCTTCTCTAGTCTTATCCCTTCTGTCTTAGTCAGGGTTTCTATTCCTGCACAAACATCATGACCAAGAAGCAAGTTGGGGAGGAAAGGGTTTATTGAGTTTACACTTCTACGTTGCAGTTCATCACTAAAGGAAGTCAGGACTGGAACTCAAGCAGATCAGGAAGCAGGAGCTGATGCAGAGGCCTTGGAGGGATGTTTCTTACTGGCTTGCTTCCCCTGGCTTGCTCAGCCTGCTCTCTTATAGAACCCAAGAGCACCAGCCCAGGGATGGCACCACCCACAAGCAAACCTCCCCCCTTGATCACTAATTGAGAAAATGCCTCACAGCTGGATCTCATGGAGGCACTTCCCCAACTGAAACTCCTTTCTCTGTGATAACTCCAGCCTGTGTCAAGTTGACACACAAAACTAGCACGTACACCTTCCAACTCCCTAATACTAGGAAGGAAAGAGTGAAGGTTCTAGGGGAAAGATGACATCAATATCCTTAGACTACTTCCTGCTGATTAGAGGCATTGAGTTCCTTAGGGTAAATCCAATCTTCATTGTCAGTTTATCTCCAGCCAGCAGCCAGCAGCCAGCAGCCAGCAGCCAGCAGTCAGCAGCCAGCAGCCAGCAGCCAGCAGCCAGCAGCCAGCAGTCAGCAGCCAGCAGCCAGCAGCCAGCAGCCAGCAGCCAGCAGCCAGCAGCAACAACACAGAACAGTAACAGTAGGGGCAGCAGCAGCTGTCACACCCTCTCAGGGCTTGACATTTTTATGCCTCCTTGTAGGATCATGAAAGGCAGCCTGGTTTCTGATCTATCACAAGCTAGAAACCCCAGTGACCCTTCAGGGATGGTAGGTATTTTGCCATGCTCCCAGACACTAAGCTACTGGCCCGAGTCCACAACTCTCCATGGATTTGTGGCCATCAGTCACATAAGGGCAATGCCCCAAGTCCCTCCACAAGTAGAGGATGTGACCACAGGTCATGTAGCCTTAAGTCAGATCTCCATTTTGAGATCTCAATGTGGTACCTAAAGGCCTGGAGTCTTACTTAGTCAATAAATTCCCCTTCCCAGACACTCCTCCATGCAAAAGGAGTGTAACCTCAGGCCCACTCTGAAAAACTGGAGCATGGTTTTACTTTCCACCATGACAATAAATGCCTTAAACCCACCAACTTGTTCTTGTCATCGGGTTCCACAGTCGGGACCAATGGAACAGGTCTTTGCCTAAGGAGCTGGCCATCTAGTCTCCCTCAGGAGGCCATTCAGAGCTCCCAGCCACAGTCTCCACCAATCCAAGACTCCTGCCAAGCAAACAAAAGACTCTCCTCCCCACAGGACCTGTCCAGAACCCTCTCTACCTTTATCCTTTGACCCTGAGCTATATTCAACCCAGTGGTTGCCACTCCAGTCTCAGCTTTCTGTGCCATTGCTGGCAGTCCCCAGGGACCTCAGACTGTGTTCCCCCAGCCTCAGAGTGGACTCCAGTGGCTTCCCATACCCCGAGACCTGCCCTGTACCAGTGTAGGATAATCAAAATCAAAACTCCAGAGTCGGGCCTACCCGAGTCACCCAAGCTCTGTGGCAGAGTGGATGTGGGACAGCCATAACCCAACACCTTCTCAAGAGTCCCCAGAATTCCAAATGCAAACTGTCTTCAGCTGGCAAAATCACACCACCACCAGAGCACAAGACAAATCCTAGTCAGCTGCTTTGGAAAATATAAAGCAACCCTGTATCCCATACCTGGGGTAAAATATTTCCACAACACTTCTTGTTTTTTAAAGAAACCAAAATTTTTACCACAAAACTCCTATATGCTTTCAATTCTATGACATTTGGGATATGGCAAATCTATGGCGATATTAAATACATTAGTGGTTTTCCACTGTGGGGAAAAAGTGAGAAAACAGAGAAGAGGATTTCTAAAGACATGGGATGATTCCAAGTACACAAAAAATAAGAGCATCACACATCCAATAAAATTACTTGTGTTACCATGAACAAGCCATAGATGAAGGTAACTGAGGCTCCTGGGTTCGAACACACATCCCACCCTGCTGGGATACACTGGTCATGGGGAAGACTGTACAGTACAGGACATCTGCACTTTCTACTGAGTTTAGCTCTGAGCATAAAACTGCCATTTAAAAAATGCAAAGCCCAAGCTGGAGAGATGGCTCAGAGGGTAAGAACAATGACTGCTGTCAGAGATGACTCAGGATTGGTTCCCGGGATCTACGTGGCAGCTCACAACCATCTGTAACTCCAGTTCCCTCTTCTGGCCTATATGGGTACCAGGCATGCACAGGAGCACACAGGTGAAATACCCATAAACATAAAATATAGAGAATATTATTTTTAAAAGAGCGACTTAGAGCAACCAATGTTTTTGGTGGTGCAGGTGGGCTGTGACTTTCCCATGTCATTCTCATTACTCTTCACACATTCACATGTGCATGTGATTCACTGTGACCGTGCTCATCCCTCCTACCTCAGTCCTGCCTTCCCACTCCTCCAACCCCTTCCTACCTCCAGCTCTTCTGATCTTTCCAACAGGTTTTCTGTGCTGCCTCATGGGCATGGAAGGAAGATATAGATGCCTCATTTAGGGCTGAGAGATTTATATGCTTCCTTTTTTATTTTCTTTTGAGTCAACTATGTAGTCCTGGCCTACCTAGAACTTGCTATGTAAGATGATCTAAGTCTGGAATCATACTTTCAGCAATCCTCCTGCCATCTCTCCCAAGTAGAAAGGTTACAGGTTTATCCAGGCATAGCTAAGCCTTCCTTTTGACAACTTCTTTACCAAGGTTCTATAAACAGGGTTCAGCAGGTAAGAGCAATTGCTACTCTTCCAGAGTAACCGGATTTCATCCCAGATCCCACATGATGTTCACAATTGCTTTAACTCCACTTCCAGAGGATCTGACACCTTCTTCTTGCCTCACTGGGCACATGTATGCATTTGCTGCACAGCCAAGATGCCTAACACACACACACACACACACACACACACACACACACACTAAGAATAAACTTTTTTTGTTTAGTGATTTGTATGCAAACATGAATCTAATCTCTCTCTCGGTCTCTCTGCCTATGTCTCTTTCTGTCTCTCTTTCTCTCTCCTTTTCTTCTTGCTCCAGCCCTGCTTGCTCCAGCCCTGCTCCTATCCAGAGCAGAAAGATTAAGATTCTTTTCTATGTATATGAGTGCAATGTTTATCTCAGACACACCAGAAGAGGGCATGAGATCTCATTCTATACAGTTGTGAACCACCATGTGATTGCTGTGATTTGAACTCAGGAGCTCTGGAAAAGCAGTCAGTGCTCTTAACTGCTGAGCCATCTTTATAGCCCCCAAATTAAATCTTAACAAACAAAGAAACAAACAACTTTTCCACCCAAAGGTTGTGGACATGTTCTGGGTTAAAGGCAGTTAAAGAGACCCAGTAGCTAAATATGGTACTGAACATTCACTTTAACTGACTAGAAGGGAAATATGCCACAATATACCATTGCTCATTGAATTGTCATGTTAGAACAAAACATGTTAAGAGCAAGATTGCAGGCTGGGGAAGACTCTTGACAGGTCTGCCACAGTGAAGACACCATCTCCTGATACATCCTAGAGAACATGCTCTACTCAGGGCATTTGGTAGGAAAGCCCTCCCACTTCTGGAGTCCCAGAGCTGCTGTTGGGGGCCCAGCAGGACTTGCTATTTACCAAGCACCAAAACCCCTGCATCCCGGAATACTACTCCTTTCCATTCATCCCCCCCCCCCTTCCACTGCCTATTTTCTCTGCTGGGGCCGACTTTTGCAGGATCTGCCACAGTGAAGACAACATCTCCTGATACATTCTAGAGAACCCGCTGCACTTAGGGCATTTGGTAAGAACCCCATCTCACCTCTGGAGTCCCAGAGCTGCTACAGGGGGCCTGGAGGGGCTCACTACCCAGCAACTACCTAAACTCCAACCCTCTTGAATACCATTCCACTGCCCTTCTTTCTGCCCCTTCTGCCACAGGTCCCTCTGCAGGAGTGCAGAGAAGCCTGGGAGCACAGATAAGACCACCACTGCTGCTCAGAGGAGCATGTCCAGAACCCTCAGGCTGGAGCTTTCTGGTTTCTGTCTCTGGCTGGGGACCATCGTTTGCCACAGTGCACCATATCCAGGAGGAGCAGGGAGATAGCTAACCTCCCAGGATTGTGGAGAGGCCTGAGAGCAGAGAGCTGATCCTGGACCACAGAACTATGTACAAAAACACCACCACAGGAGAGCTGGTCTCCCAGGAGTGCCTACATACCTGCATGCACAGAGAGAGTGGGAATCCTAGGAGTACAAATACACAGACTTGCAGGACAGATAAGCCACAGTCAGTGACAGCAAGACCAGCTAACACCAGTGATAACCAGATGGCAAAAGTCAAATGCAAGAACATTACCAACAGAAACCAAGGCAACATAGCACCATCCGAACCCAGTTCTCCCACAACAGCAAATCCTGGATACTCCAACACACCAGAAAAGCAAGAGCTGGATTTAAAATCACATCTCATGATGCTGATAGAGGACTTCAAGAAGGACATAAAAAATCCTTAAAGAAATACAGGAGAACATGGGTCAACAGGTAGAAGTCCTTAAAGAAGAAACACAAAAATCCCATAAAGAAACACAGGAGAACATGTGTCAACAGGTAGAAGCCCTTAAAGAGGAAATTCAAAAATTCCTTAAAGCATTTCAGGAAAAAACAAACAAGTGAAGGAACTGAACAAAACCATACAGGATCTTCAAAATGGAAGTAGAAACAATACAGAAATCACAAAGGGACACAACTCTAGAGATAGAAAACCTTGGAAAGAAACCAGGAGTCATAAATGCAAGTATTGACAGCAGGATACAAGAGATAGAAGAAAGAATCTCAGGTGCTGAAGATATCATAGAAAACATTGACTCAACAGTGAAAGAAAATGCAAAATGCAAAAAGCTTGTAACCCAAAACATCCAGGAATTCCAGGACATAATAATAAGACAAAACCTAAGGATTATATGTATAGAAGAAAGTGAAGATTTACAACTTAAAGGGCCAGTAAATATCTTCAGCAAAATTATAGAAGGAAACTTTCATAACCTAAAGAAAGAGATGCCCATGAACATACAAGAAGCCCACAGAACTCCAAGAGACTGGACCAGACCAGAAAGTCCTTCCATCACATAATAATAAAAACACCAAATGCACTAAACAAAGAAAGAATATTAAAAGCAGTAAGGGAAAAAAGATCAAGTAATATATAAAGGCAGACCTATCAGAATTACACCAGACTTCTCACCAGAAACTATGAAAGCTAGAAGATCCCAGGCAAACTCACACATACCCTAAGAGAGCATAAATATCAGCCCAGGCTACTATACCCAGCAAAACTCTCAATTACCTTAGATGGACAAAAGAAGACATTCCATGACAAAATCAAATTTACACAATATCTTTCTATAAACACAGCTGTAATAATATAATAATGGGTGGAAAATACCAACACAAAGAAGGAAACTACACCCTAGAAAAAGCAATAAAGTAATCTTCTTTCAACAAACCCACAAGAAGATAGCCATACAAACAGAATTCTACCTTTAACAATGAAAATAACAGGGAGTAGCAACCACTTTTCCTTAATATCTCTTAACATCAACAGTTTCAATTTGCCAATAAAAAAGATAGACTAACAGACAGGATACATAAACAGGACCCAACATTTTGCTGTGTACAAGAGACCCACCTCAGTGACAAAGACAGTTGCTACCTCAGAGTCAAAGGTTGGAAAACAATTTTCCAAGCAAATGGTCCTAAGAAACAAGCTGGAGTGGCCATTCTTTTTTTTTTTTTTTAGTTGTATTTCATCTCCATGTGTTTCAATTTTATTTAAATTCTGATTCCTTAATATTTTCTTTTTTTTATTCGATATATTTTTTATTTACATTTCAAATGATTTCCCCTTTTCTAGCCCCCCCCCCACTCCCCGAAAGTCCCGTAAGCCCCCTTCTCTCCCCCTGTCCTCCCACCCACCCCTTCCCACTTCCCCGTTCTGGTTTTGCTGAATACTGCTTCACTGAGTCTTTCCAGAACAAGGGGCCACTCTTCCTTTCTTCTTGTACCTCATTTGATGTGTAGATTATGTTTTGGGTATTCCAGTTTTCTAGGTTAATATCCACTTATTAGTGAGTGCATACCATGATTCACCTTTTGAGTCTGGGTTACCTCACTTAGTATGATGTTCTCTAGCTCCATCCATTTGCCTAAGAATTTCATGAATTCATTGTTTCTAATGGCTGAATAGTGCTCCATTGTGTAGATATACCACATTTTTTTTGCATCCACTCTTCTGTTGAGGGATACCTGGGTTCTTTCCAGCATCTGGCAATTATAAATAGGGCTGCTATGAACATAGTAGAGCATGTATCCTTATTACATGGTGGGGAATCCTCTGGGTATATGCCCAGGAGTGGTATAGCAGGATCTTCTGGAAGTGAGGTGCCCAGTTTTCGGAGGAACCGCCAGACTGATTTCCAGAGTGGTTGTACCAATTTGCAACCCCACCAGCAGTGGAGGAGTGTTCCTCTTTCTCCTCACTGGAGTGGCCATTCTTAGTTTGGATAAAACTGACTTTCAACCAAAAGTTGTCAAAAAAGATAAGGAGAGACTCTTCATGCTGGTCAAAGGACAAATCTACCAAGATGAACTTGTTATTCTGGACATCTATGCTCCGAAGGCAAGGGCATCCACATTCATAAAGGAAACTTTACTAAAGCCCAAAGCACACATTGCACCCCACACAATAATAGTGGGAGACTTCAACACCCCACTCTCAGCAATGGAGAAGTCATGGAAACAGAAATTAAACAGAGACACACTGAAACTAACTGAAGTTATAGACCAAATGAATCTAACAGATATTTTTAGATCCTAAAGCAAAAGAATTTACCTTCTTCTCGGTACCTTCTCCAAAATTGACCATATAATTGGTCACAAAACAGGCCTTAACAGAGACATCAATATTGAAATAATTCTATGCACCCTATCAGGTCACCATGGTCTAAGGCTGGTCTTAAGTTCAAACAAAAACAACAGAAAACACACACACACACATGGACATTGAACAATGTTTTACTTGATGATAGCTTGGTCAAGGAAGAAATAAAGAAATTGAAGACTTTTTAAAATTTAATGAAAATGAGGACACATCATTCCAAAACTTATGGGACAATGAGAGCAGTGCTAAGAGGAAAACTCATAGCTCTAAGTGCCTCCGAAAAGAAAATGGAGAGAGCTTACACTAGCAGCTTGACAGCACATCTGAAAACTCTAGATCAAAAAGAAGCAAATACACCCAAGAGGAGGAGATGGCAGTAAATAATCAAACTCAGGGCTGAAATCAACCAAATAGAAACAAAAAGAACTATACAAATAACCAACAAAACCAGAAGCTGGTTCTTTGAGGAAATAAAAAAAAAATAGAGAAACCCTTAGCCAGACTAACAAGAGGGCACAGAGGCAGTACCCAAATTAATAAAATCAGAAATGAAATGGGAGACATAACAATAGAAACTGTGGAAATTGAAAAAAACCTCATAATGTTTAAAAATCTCCAAGTTTAAAAAGTTTTTTTAAAAAAATCTCCAAGTGTTCCCAAGTCCAGGTGTGAGCATGCCTGCATGGCAGTGCCCCAAAACTGCTGCTTGCATCTTTCCTGCTTCTGAGGGAGCCCTGTTGCTGCCACACAGAGGACCAGCTTTGCTGAGGGAGTCTGAAGACGCCCATGTGCTGCATTCTTCCTCCTGCTACAGCGAGTCAGCTGATGCTCTAGTTCTCATGCCCAGACTCACCTCAAACATCCCCAACAGGGTTCCCACACAGGAGAGATGCTGTGCCCTGCCTCCACCTTTACGCCACTGACAACCTGATGGTCTTTTGTTTTTTTCTTCTACTTTTGCTTTTAGGAATTAGTGCAGCTTAAATCACACACAAATATCTACACAGTGATGGAGCAAAATCTAGAAGTTGACAAAGAGCTAAAATAATTCAATCATGTTCTAGATTATAAGATAAATGTATAACCATTTTTAAAATTGTATGTATTTATCTCCCACACATGGGTATTTTTGTCTGCATGTATGTCTGTGTACAACACACATGCAATGCCTGGGGAGACCAGAGGAAGGCGTCACTGCAGATGGCTGTGAACTGACATGCGGGTGCTGAGAACTGAGCCTGGGTCCTCTGAGAGTAGCCGGTACCCACAACCACGGGGCCATCTGTCCAGGCCTGAAGATGAATATGTCAGAACAATTCTAGTAAACTTCTTCACTGCCTGGCTGTGTACCTTCTGGGTATCAGAAGTCTGAACCCGTGGCTCGTCTGCTGTTCCATCTTGGCGTTACCTCATAAGCAGAGCAGTCGTATGCAATGCCTTCTGTTCATAGTTCACGCTTAGATGTAGACAGGTGGTTTTGCAACGGTGATTTAAAGAACAGGAGGCTGAGCAGCTAGATTTTGTTTCCTGTGGATGGAATGAGGGAAGAGCGGCCCAGGAAGTGCTGTGAATGCATTTCTGGGGCTTGAGGAGGGGACATGGTCACCGCACTCCTTCCTTTATTAGGATTTCTTCCAAAGTAGTTCCTGAAGTTGGCCTTTCTGTCAGGGAAAAAAACGTTTTTGGATCTATGGCACATGAACAGTGAGACCTCAGGCCTACCATGAGCAAAGGAAAGGACTATACACATAAGGAAAGAGGCAGCTCAGGTAAAAAAAAAACAAAAAACAAACAAAAAAAAACATGCTGAGCAAACATTATCAGTGCTTAAAAAAAAAAAAAAAAAAAAAAAAGAAAGAAAGAACAACAACAACAAAAAACCCTTGTCCACCAGGTGGTTGACATTTGATCCAGTCATGTTCAGGGAAAAGGTGAATAACTCAGTGTTTGTCCATGATTAGTGTCCGAGGATTACAAGTCTCTGCCTAAGTAGAGATCCTTAGATAAGTTTTCCCCACACCCTCACAGGAGCACTGTATATAAAGAGCCTGAGAGGAACCTCTAGCTTCACACTGCAGGACCCTGTCTCCAGGAGCAAACAGCTGGACTCTTGTCTTCAGTTGGAGGAAAGCCGGCCAGCTTTTGTAAGATTCTTCCCTGTGGGTGCTTGACTCTCTGTGTCTTTCCCTCTGTGCTCTTTCTAGCTGTTCTTCTCATTTAGTGAAACCGATTATCCCCACTTACGCTTACTGGACCCAAATTGGCTAGTTAAATAGAAAACGAGTAAGAGTCAAAATTTAAAATGAGAACAGGTTTCTTTCAGGGTTGTTTGTATTTTGGATACAATTAATGAGATTGTGAGCAAGGAGATGGAGATATAGGAGGGTCTCTTGAATTGTGACTAAAAGCCCCCAAAGAAAGCCATTTGCTGAAGGGCATCTGATCTGTCATGTTTCCTTCCAAAACAAGCATGCGGCTTGGCAGGAATAAGAAGAAAAACCCCAAGTCTGGTGATGGTGGTGTACACTGTTAATCTCAGCACTGGGGAGGCAGAGGCAGGAATATTTCTGTGGGTTTAAGGAGAGCCTGGTCTACAGAGTGAGTTCCAGGACAGGCAGGGCTACACAGAGAAACCCTGTCTCCGAAAAGAAAAGAAAAGAAAAGAAGAAGAAGAAGAAGAAGAAGAAGAAGAAGAAGAAGAAGAAGAAGAAGAAGAAGAAGAAGAAGAAGAAAAAGAAATGGAAATCCCTAAAGCAGGAAGTGCTTTCACCAGTACTTCCTCCTCGCTTCTTTCTTCTTCCTCGCTTCTTTCCTTTAAGAAATTATGGATGCTCTTAACTACAAAGTGGAACATGAACCAAGATCAAAAGATGGTAGGTTGAGGGAAGAAAGGAGGAAAGGCGAGGAGGAAGACTGGCATCGGGTGTTCCGGTACTGCTGGACTGTTGCGATGGAGAGTATACCTAAGAGAAGGGTGTTTATCCCACTGCTAGCCCTGCAGCAGGAGAGTTGCTACATCTCTTGGCTACAAAGCACTGTCAACTGGGGAGAAAAAAAGAATGTTGGTTCCTGCGTGCACAACGGGGTTAAGAATGGATAAACTGAGTCTGAATAAGAGTTGGAGCTCTTCCACTGTTGAAATCCGAATGACAGCCATTGTTGTGTCTGTGACTAAGGTTGAGCACCTTTGGCCATGGCAGATTTACATCTGCACTCCCTAATAATTCGGCTCTCACTTGTTTCTCACAGGTGTACCTTGCCTGGCTTTGAGGGGAGATTTAGAGTTAAATACACAAGTGAGACAGATTCACAGGAGTGGGCAGTCGACACTGGTGGTTGAGGTGTGCTCCTGGAAGTTGCTTTCTGAGTGTTTTAGAAATTCATAGTGAGAGACTGCATTGGGCGAGTTGGTAAACATTAGTGTGGATATTTTGCAAATTAGGCCTTAAAACTTTCAAAGTCTAAATAGAAAGAGCCTTTTTAGGATGAGCCCCCTCCCCACACACACCCTGTGTAGTGCTCATGGCACACAGGCTTGGCTACACAGAGAGCCCTCAGGGAAGATGTGTTTCAGTGAGACTGAACCAGAGTCATCCCATCACAGATTACTTCCAGTTGTCACCTTGTACCATCAACTAAGGCGGTAAATGTGCTGCTGCAATTCCAGTGTTGTTAGATCGGGCTACTGAAGCCGATAAAGAATCTATTAGCTTAGTAAGAACCATAGACTTTCAAGGCTAGAACCCCTCTCATTTATGGATGGCAAAACACAGGCCTAAAGAGAAAAAGGAAGGAAACTACCAGGGCGAGATTGAGAGTCGGCTGTGAAGCCAGCACTGTGATTCAAGGTAAAGAATCCAGATCCCTCTCAGTTGTAGATTATACAGCAGCAGGAATTATGGACAGGTAAATGGTTGTTTGCCTAAGATCACATGAGCAGTGGCGTGTTTGGAACCAGGAGTCATGAAACCCGACAGCTGGTAAATATTTGGTTTGTGATATCCTTAACATTTGGACCCTCCACATTATGCATTTTGCTTTGGTGTCTTAAATACCCAAAGCCTGGCAAGTTTAGGCCCTCTGAGTGAGCCTACCCTATCCCGTTCCCCACAGCCTGGGTTTTAAGCATAGGTTGGCATCTCCACAAGAGCCAACTGTCCTGCTGTTGAATGGCAGCATCCCTATCCACTGCTGCCACCTGCTGATCCTTTTAAGTATTACTAGCTCTTGTTACTTTGTTTGTTTAGGTTGGAGGTAGCCAGGCATTTCCCAAAAGGAGCCCCAGTCCTCCTTTCCCACTCTGCTATTGCAGGCATGCATGCAACATCACACATAGATCGTCCTCATTTTTACAGAGAAATCACATCCAGGAAATAGAATCCCAAAACAAACGTAAAGAGCTTACCAAGTGGGTGTTGTGCAGCCCGGGGTTCTGGTGAAGCAGCCCGGGGTTCTGGTGAAGCAGACAGCACTGATAAATGCTGGTAACTCTTTGGGGGTGGCTGTGCCTTCTACCCTTGTGCCCCATCTTTTCTCAAATGAAAAAAACTCCACACTCAGGTTACAGATCACAATCTGCATGCTTTATGGAAGTTTGTTGTTTCAGCGCTGGGAAATGACTGGATTTTGGTGTTCTTTATAGCCTTATACGGAGTTTGTCTGTGGTTATCGTGAAACAGAAAGGATGGGCTAGTGTCAGATGCTAATTAGAAGGGCAGTTCTCTTCCCACTTCATCACTGTCTTCCACATGCTCAGTAGAGCCTTAGACTCCTGACCTCCTAGATTCCAAGCTATACTCCTGACCCTGCACCACTGAGCAGATTATAGGCTATATAGAGGACCTATAGAAGGACCTCAGCCTTCTACACACACACACACACACACACACACACACACACACACACACACACACAGAGAGAGAGAGAGAGAGAGAGAGAGAGAGAAAGAAAGAAAGAGAGAGAGAGAGAGAGGCACATGCTCAACTGCACATGCACACACAAACAGACACACCCACACCCACAGCCCCCACGTGTGTACACACACACACACACACCTGCATATGCACACACAAACACATACGCACATACACATACACACATGCACACACACAAGGTAAAAGTAAAAGTGTTCAGACTTACACATGAGAGGAACACAAAATAAAATTAATGGTTCACTTAATGTAGCTGAAAATGTACCACACTTCAGGTAAAAACAAAACAAAACTTACTTGGGGTTGATTTTCTCTTTTAGTAGTAGTTCTTTAGGCTGGCTGAAAGATGCAACCTTCTTTGTATATATTTACTTACAGACAAGGTCCCCTCTATCCCAGGCTATCCTTGAACTGGCTATCGAGCCAAAGATGACCTTGAACTTCCAATTCTCTGACCTCTACCTTCATAGAACTACATAAACTAGGTGTGGTAGTTCTTAAGGAAGATCAAGAGTTTGGGGGCAGGCCTGGGCTACACAGCAAGACCCTGTCTCAAAATAAAACAACAACAAAAAAATCAAAACGTAAAAGTTGATTTTTCCTGTTAAATGGGGACAATTGTGGTTATCTGATAGGATGGGGTTTTGTGTGGAGGTACAGGTTTGTGTGTATCTGTTTCTCAGAAGCCATCTACCATGTTTTCTGTGACCCCAAACCCTCCAATTACAAGATTGGCTAGTTGGGATCCATGTGTTTCTTCCTCCATGGCACCAGCATTACAAGTGCTTGTCATCAGTTCCGGCTCTTTACTTACTTCCCCATTTCCTCCCTATAGCCACTTTTTAAAATTGTTTATTTTTATTGTTTTAAGTTAAGTGAATGCATATGTGTCTGCGGGCAGGTATGTGTAAGGGAGTTCCTGGTGCCCACAGAGGCATTGGATCTCTTGGAACCTGAGTTGCCCATGGATGTGAGCAGCTTAGTGTGGGTGCTGGGACCTGAACTCAGGATCTCTATAGAGTAAAATGAACTTTTAACTGCTGGGCCATCTCTGCAGTCCAACTATGAGGAAGGTTTTTATGTCTCAGGATGATCTTTTATATTTTCTCCAAAGAACTAAGGATATTATCAGAAACTGTTTGGTATCTCCCTATTATCTCCTAGTTCTCAAAATTTCAAATTTCCTAAGAAATAACATCTTAAAAGTCCATAAAAAGGTCAAACTCCAGCAGAAGACACCTTTGGTCCCGTGGTGTGTGATTGGCTGGTGCATGTGGTGCGGGGTAAGCTGAGAGCTCTGGGGAGGTGACAGAAGGAGTCTTCTCTCTTCTTTTCAGAGAGATCTTACAGGGAAGTTTAAGTCCCTTGTCTTCATGAAGAGATCTCAGTTTCATTTTGTTTCATTTCATTTTGTTTTGTGTTTCGTTTTACCGTTTTACCGCACTGTAAGATCACTTGTCTATGCTAACAGAATCACAAACATAGGAGACACTAGAACATATTCTCTCAGATCATCCAAAGGGCCTCTGAAGTAGGCTACTCTGAAGATGAAGTTTGAATTCCCCATTTGCTCCATAAGTCTCTTCAGGGCCCACTTCAGGTACTCCATAATGTGTTCCATTCTTCCCATGCGCTGCTTAGTAAGTCTGCCCTCTGGGAGAAGTACCCTGCACCCTTCATCCTGAGGTGATCTTCTTTACAGTTTTCCTCATTGGTGTGGTACTGAGCGAGTGCCTAGAATCCCATGCAGCAGCCTTGGGGGATGGGCTGTCCTGTGCTCTCCATCCCCACAAGTCATTCTTCATGGCTCTCAGGTCCTGTGTTACCATCTATCTCGCCTTAGGAACCCCCATCCCTCCCCCATGGACACCACATTTCTGTTCTGTGATTTTCTGTTTTCCGTTCTTCTTCCTTGACCACCCTTCTCCCCCTCCAAAAAAAAAAAAAAAATCCCAGTGTCTTCTACATTATTAAGCGAGCATGAAACTCCAGGATTGAAGCAATCTTCCTGTCTCTGTTTCCTAAATAGCTGGTCCTTACAGATATACACTGTACCTGCCCTTGGTATATCTTAAAGGTCTTTGTGCCCTAGGATCTAGCACAGTTTCTGGGCACAATAGGGACGTGGGTAATATTTGTTATCAAGTTAAGTAATAGGTGAATTAAGAATATAAGTAGATTTGTCATGCTATGGATGATGGTGAATCTATAGAATAGAGGAAGATGGCTGCACCATGGAGACAGTTAGGGAGGCCAAGGCAAAGATGGAAGTAGGTAGCTGAGGGCACTGCTTTATCATGTTCTTACAGAGCGGAAAGTCTCCACCCACTTAGTCTAAGTTAGAATGTGGTTCTATGGGCTGACCACTCTTTCTTTTTCTGCCCTTGGCAGGAATCTCTGTTGGGAGAGATGGCAATGAGCCCAGGTCCTTTGCTGTTGGTGTTTGTGCTGGGTCTGTTTGCGACCCCTCCGACTCTGGCTCAGAATAATCCCAGGTACAAAAAATTCCTGACTCAGCACTATGATGCCAACCCAACGGGCCGGGACGACAGATACTGCGAAAGAAAGATGAATGAAAGACACCTAACCTCGCCCTGCAAGGATGTCAACACCTTTATTCATGACAGCACGAACAACATCAAGGCCGTCTGTGGAGAGAAAGGAAGCCCTTACGGAGAAAACCTCAGAATAAGTGATTCTCCCTTCCAGGTCACCACTTGCAAGCACAGGGGAGGGTCTCCCCGGCCTCCATGCCGGTACCGAGCCTCTTCAGGGTACAGACGTATTGTTATTGCCTGTGAGAATGGCTTCCCTGTCCACTTAGATGAGTCTGTTATCAATGTGTAGTCAGCTGACCCCTGGCACAGACCTGGCTCTGATTTCTTTTTATCTCCCCTCATAGCCCAGAACACTGGTTCCTGTGTTCACTGTCAGGGGCCAGAAAATGAATCATCTGAAACATATGTCTCCTGATTTACAATGCACAGAAATAAAGATGTCTCAAAAGTCATTAAGAGTCAGTCTGGATGATCACTAGTTACATTTAGCTTTTCCTGTTTTCTCTTCTTGCTGTTCCCAGGGGAAAGGGGCTGGGACGGAGATATTCTTCCTTATCAATGAGTCAATGACTCATGACTAATGAGTCAATGACTAATGAGTTAGTCAATGAGAAGGTAGGTTTCATCTTTCTATAGTGCTGAGGATGATAAATTGATTTACAGACAGGACAGGGAATTTTCAGAAGAGCCAAGTTATCTATTAAGTAATAAGTCACTAAAGGAGCCCTTCTGACAGGAGTTTAGGATCAAGAGCCTCCCGGCCTGCTCCTCCTCTAAGACCTGAGACTGTGGGCACCCAGGGTCAGCCACAGCTTCAGGCTGTCATCCTCAGCAACCTAATTCAGCTTCTTAATTTTTTTAAGGGCCTCAACTCTGGCCAAACCAGATTCATAGTTTCACACAGAAAACAAATTTAAGACGAGCCTGCATGAAGCAGAGTCAGAGACTTTTATCAGTGATAATTCTGACATGGACTGTCACCAAAAAGGTTGTGAGTGAGGTATACCCAAATGTGGGTATGGGCTCCCCAACAGAGAGTCGTATATAACTGCCTTAATATTGGTCATATGCACAATACCTCTCAAGCTACACCGTAAAAGGTCGGAAGGACACCCCTCTTTTTTTCTCTCTGTTTAAAATATTACTCATTTTATTTTATGTGCGTTTTGTTCTATTATGTGTTTTGTCTGCATGTATGTATGCACAGCACATGTGTGCCTGGTTCCTGGGAGGTCAGAAAAGGTGCTGGGTCCCCTGGAACTGGAGTTTCAGATGGTCATGGTGAATGCTAGGATCCACAAGCAGGTCCTCTGCAAGAGCACCAAGTGTCCCTAAGTGCTGAGCCCCCTCACGGGCCCTTTCTTATCTCTTGATGGGTGGGATCATAGGGTGGCTCAGGGGTGTCTTGGCAGAATTGTAACTTGCAAAGGTAGAATCAAGAACCACCAGGGTTGCACAAGGGGTTTAGTACACATCTCCTTGAAAAGAGGGTTTCTTCCTCATTCTTGAAAAGTGCAGGTTTACTACTTGCAAAGGTTGAAGGCCTTAAGCAGTTGTTAATTATGATGAAATAGTTGCTTCCCAGACGGCCAAGTAAGGGGTTTCTTGCCCTTCTCACAGCCCTTCAAATTTCCCTTTTGATCCATCGAGTGTCTTCTCTGGTCTTAAGCAAGGCTTAATTCTCATGGAATACTCCCAAGACAGTCATTTGTCATAGCTACTTTTTTAATTTTAAAACATATCTATTTTTTATGTTATTCTTTCATTAAACTTTTACTTTATTGAGTGATATTTGACAACTGTGGGTATTTTAAGGAAGTTATAGAAAGATTATTTTCTTTCCATTTTTCAGCCAGATTTGTTTCAACATAGACCTAGCTTGCTGGGTGCTGTGAGATACACAGGCTCAGATGGTTATGTCCTGTTAGGAAAAGTTTATGAACACATGCCTAGGTATTTTATTTAGAAAACAATTGCTAAATGCAAATCCACCATGGTCCCACTTTCCCTGTGCTCAAGCTATGGCCAGTGACCCAGCCTTCCTCACAGTGTTCAGATTTAGGAAGGGCTTGAGAAGTGGACTGCAGGGCATGCTCAGCACAGGAAGGGCCATCACTACTTCAGAAAACAGGTAGAGGGTTTTCAAATGTCCCTCATTAGAAAGGTTGCCCTAAGGTGTTTGCCACCCAGACTGATGACCCAAGTTTAATCTGGGGGCTCACATGGTAGAAGGAGACAACCTACTCCTACAAATCAACCATCAATCGATCATCATTCCTTCACATGAGTGGATGGGGCTCTAGTTTGAATACTGTCCTGGCATTTTTTTGCCTCAAGTCTTTGCTCTGTCATAATATGAAGGTGTTTACAGTGAAACATCAAGTCACAGATGAGGTATTGTGTCACGGTAATAAACCATTTGAGAAGCTGAAGACAAAGCCATCCGAGATTGCTGACTGTGCAAGGAAAGGACAAGAAAATCTCCCAGATGTCATAGAATGGTGATTTGTAAGGAAGGACAGGGCAGGCCAATGGCATGGAAACTCCCCTCTGGGACACAGACCTCCAATTCTTTGAGGGTGTAATTAACTCTTCAAAACAAAGAGAATCAGCAATACTGAAACAACACATCGCAGTCATTCGTTATGAAGAAAGCAGAGGAAAACAATAAAGATAAAGGTGGTGAACAGCTTCCAAGGTGAGCTGCTCTGAAGACCACACCTTCCTCTGATCTGTCAGAGTCAACCCCTGGCCCACTTCAGCACAGCTCGCTTCTCCTTCTCCTATACCCTGTTAGTAATGTAGTCTTCTAGGAGAAGGAGACGTGCCTCTCTTCACCTCAAGGTGACCCTGCTCTCAACACCTTTCCTCACAGGTACATGCTCAAGGACAAAATGGGCAAATAGGAAACAATTGCCAGCCTTTACTGACTACTTATGGTAAGGAGGGCTCTTGATAAGACCTTCCATTAAATTTCCATTTTTGAAAATCTTTTTCTCACAATATTGCAACAAACAGGTGCTACAACGGTTCAGTAGCTTATATGGTGATGCACTGAGGGAGTTTAAGGAATATACCTGATCACACGCTGTCTTAGTCTTCTTCCCATGGCTGTGACAAACGTTGTAACTAATCCACTTAAAAAGAGGAGAGGTTTTGTCTGACCCATGACTTTGGTGCCTATGGAGAGGCATTGATTTAATGCAGGAGAGCATGGCAGGGCAGTTATGTGTCTCGTGGAATCAGGAAAGAAAGGGAGAAGAAAGAAGCTGAGGTCCTTTGGCTGAGGTTGTTTTAAGGATTCCTGTGGACATCCTCTCAGTGACCTAAATTCCTCCCAACACCACCACCCTGGGGACCAAGCCATTAGCACATGGGCCTTTGTGGAACTTTGGAAACCTGAACTTTAGCAGCTAGTGCAGGCAGGGGAATCATGGTGACAAAAAAGTTCTTGTTGAGAAGCTGTGGTACAGTGTGAGAGCCTTTGGGGGGAATCCTGGTTAAAACAAGGAATGTACTAAGTTGGAAAGCACCCCTCCACCCCCTTATAATCAGAGCTCACTTTCACCTCTGACAATACTGCTGCCTAAGTGTTGGGTTTAAAAATGTGCCCAGTAGCACATGATGCTAATTATAGAATCCAAGGCTTCCTGCACACCAGGCAAGCACTCAGCATCCTCCATGGATGTTAATACCTGTAGCTGTACTCTCTCATCAATAGCTGTAGACACAGACTCAGAACATAGAGCCTAATGCCTTTATGTGCAAAGACATGGCTGGGAGCATGGGGGAAGTGTCAAGGAATTGTGCTTTCATTTGAGACTGGCAATGATCACTTATCAAATTATGTGCTTGAGGTAGAAAAGGGTAATTCCAGCGGTGTGTGTGATTGGCGTTCATGGAACAGCATCTTTGAAGAAGCACAGTGGATTCTGTATACATCAAACCATCTCAGAAGGAGACTGCTCTTGGACTGTGCCTGCAGTGGTAGATTGGCTTGACTCTTTTCTCTCTCTCTCTCTCTCTCTCTTTTTTTTTTAATTTTCTAAATTTGTTGTTTACATTCCAAAACGCTTTCCCCTTTCTCAGTTCTCCCCTCCCCATATGTCCCATAAGCCTTCTCTACATCCACACTCCAATCACCTCCCTCCTTTTTCTCGGTTCTGGTACTCCCCTACAATGCTAGATCAGGCCTTTCCAGGATCAGGGCCCTCTCCTTACTTCTTCATGGGAGACATTTGATATGCTACTTGTGTCTTGGGTATTCAGAGCTTCTGGGCTAGTTAATATCCACTTATCAGTGATTGCATTCATTGTATATTATTTTGTGATTGGGTTACCTCACTTAGGATGATATTTTCCAGTTCCAACCATTTGCCTACAAATTTCATGAATTCATTGTTTTTAATTGCTGAGTAGTATTCCATTATGTAAATATACCACAAATTTTCTGTATCCATTCCTCCATTGAGGGACATCTGGGTTCTTTCCAGCTTCTGGCTATTATAAATAAGGCTGCTATGAACATGGTGGAGCATGTGTCCTTATTACATGCTGGGGAATCCTCTGGGTATATGTCTAGGAGTGATATAGCAGGGTCCTCTGGTAATGTCACGTTCAGTTTTCTGAGGAACCTCCAGACTGATTTCCAGAGTGGTTGCACCTTCTTGCAATCCCACCAGCAGTGGAGGAGTATTACTCTTTCTCCACATCCTCGCCAACACCTGTTGTCTCCTGAGTTTTTAACCTTAGCCATTCTGACTGGTGTGAGGTGAAATCTTAGGGTTGTTTTGATTTGCATTTCCCTAATGATTAGTGATGCTGAGCATTTCTTCTTTTTTTTTTTATTTTTTTTATTCGATATAATTTATTTACATTTCAAATGATTTCCCCTTTTCTAGCCCCCCCCCTCCCCGAAAGTCCCGTAAGCCCCCTTCTCTTCCCCTGTCCTCCCTCCCACCCCTTCCCAGTTCCCCGTTCTGGTTTTGCCAAATACTGTTTCACTGAGTCTTTCCAGAACCAGGGACCACTCCTGCTTTCTTCTTGTATCTCATTTGATGTGTGGATTATGTTTTGGGTATTCCAGTTTTCTAGGTTAATAACCACTTATTAGTGAGTGCATACCATGATTCATCTTTTGAGTCTGGGTTACCTCACTTAGTATGATGTTCTCTAGCTCCATCCATTTGCCTAAGAATTTCATGAATTCATTGTTTCTAATGGCTGAATAGTACTCCATTGTGTAGATATACCACATTTTTTGTATCCACTCTTCTGTTGAGGGATACCTGGGTTCTTTCCAGCATCTGGCAATTATAAATAGGGCTGCTATGAACATAGTAGAGCATGTATCCTTATTACATGGTGGGGAATCCTCTGGGTATATGCCCAGGAGTGGAGAGGAACACTCCTCCACTGCTGGTGGGGTTGCAAATTGGTACAACCACTCTGGAAAGCAGTCTGGCGGTTCCTCCGAAAACTGGGCACCTCACTTCCAGAAGATCCTGCTATACCACTCCTGGGCATATACCCAGAGGATTCCCCACCATGTAATAAGGATACATGCTCTACTATGTTCAGAGCATTTCTTAAGGTGCTTCAGCTTGACTGTTAAAAAGAAACTGTCTCCATTACTTTGGGGCGCCCTCTTCTCTTGTATCAGGAATGATGTTTATTTGCTTTTGTCTATCAACCTGCAAGTCACTCTGAGGACTGGCCACCAGATGGCACCATCTCCTAGTCATTCTGTAAGCAAACCCTGCAGAAAAGTAACTTTATTATCCTGCTTGGTGTGTTTAAATACTGTGCTTATTAATTGTTAAAAGAATTTCATACAATGTATTTTGATCATCTTCACTTTCCTCTCTCCCCCACTATCCCACCTGTTCAACTTCACGACCTCCCTTAATATTGTTTAAAACTCATCATGTCCAGTTTCTTCTGACCAAATACTGTTGTGTGTAGGGTTGTGTTCTGGAGCCTGGTTAACCTACTGGAAGTCACACAGCCTTAAAGAAAGCTGACTTTTCCTCTCTAAGCCTCTATGACTTGCCAATAGAGCCTCAGTTAGCAGTGACACTTTGTGGCCACCTCTCCCCTCCAGGCTGGAATCTTGCCTGGCTTGAGTTTGTGTGGTCTTCTGAATGCTGTCTTTAACAGCTGTGAGCGTGTATGTGCATGTGCCCTGTTGTGCCCAGAAAACAGTCTCACTGTTGTCATCCACTGCCTAACAATCGTCCCAGCCCCCTCCCTCCAAATGATCCCTGAGCCTTGAGCTGAGGAGCTGTTAGTTTTTAAGAGAGGAGTATAGTTTACCCAGAAGTTGTGATTTTCATCTACTAGCACAATAGTCACAGGAGAGAAGAGGAGAGGAGAGGAGAGGAGAGGAGAGGAGAGGAGAGGGGAGGGGAGGGGAGGGGAGGGGAGGGGAGAGGAGGGGAGGGGAGGGGAGAGGCTAGATGGAAGCTTGTTCTTCCTTGTCTTCCTTTGTTTCCCAGACATACAGCATTCAAATCAATATGTAATCTTGCTTTGACCGGAGTCTAGCTGCACTTTTGGGATCTGATGTTTCCAGGCCATCAGACACTCCCTAAAGATCACACTAGCTAATTCTCTTACAAACCCAAACTCGAGTTTTATGTAGATTTATCTTTCCTTGTTTTATGCTCTAGTCAGGTAGGCCTGGACATGTCTGCTCTGATACCACTGCCACTTAGTAACGAGAACAGTGTTTGCCTTCAAGGAAGGCCATGATGACAAAGTAGTCATTCTCAGAGAAAGGGGTACAAAAGGGAAGAGCAGGAAGAAGGGGAAGATCTTAAGCAGAAGGAGGGGGAAGGGAGGGTCCTAGACAGATTTTACTTTGCTTTTCTCAGTACCTCTCCAGAGGCCAGTCTTCACCATCCTCTCTCCTCTTCTTGTTTTCTTTTCAGGCAATTCCTAGGTAATGATGGATCTAAAGAGGACCTGGTCCTTGCTTCTGCTCTTGGTGTTGACCCTGCTGGGGTTAGGGCTTGTACAGCTCTCGTATGGCCAGGATTGAATGTACCAAATATTCCTTAGACAGCATATGGGCCCTCAGGGGACAGGTGGCAATGACAACTACTGCAATGTGATGATGCAGAGACAGAAGATGACTTCAGTCAAGTTCAGACACTTTAAAACCTTCATCCATGAAGGCATCTGGAACATCCGTGGCATCTGCAGTACCACCAATATCCAATGCAAGAATGGCCAGATGAACTGTCACAAAGGTGTAGTGAAGGTCATGGACTGCAGAGAGACAGGGAACTCGAAGTCTTCCAACTGTAGATACAGGATGAGAGCCAGCAGTAGGCGAGTTGTCATTGCCTGTGTGGGTAGCCCAGAGGTCCCAGTGCACTTTGACAGATAGATGTCATCCTGCAGCTGTTACAGCTGGCACCTGGCCTCTGCCTCAGTGAGGGCAGCAGTGAGTGACAGACCCAGGCACTGTTTCCTCTGCTCCTGTCATATACTCACATGTATCCAATATAACTCATGGTGTTAAGCACATCCCATCCAAGAGAAGAAAGAAACCTCTCCTCATAGTACTGATGGCTTTGTTCTCCCAGGTTCTATCCCCTGGACCTTATGCATTACATGGATTCAGATAGTTTCTCAACTGTTATAAAGAACCTTTTCTGTCCAAGTTGACTCATTGATCCAATTCTGCTACTTTATTTAGAAACTTTGAGTTAAAGGATTTGATGACCACTGAAAACAGTGGAATATCTCAGACAAAAATCCAAGTGAATGGGCTACTCACAAAAGGTATTACCCACTCATTATATATACTTTCCGTTATCTCTAAATGATATTGTTAGGGAAGCCACTAAGAGTTTAGAAATATGGACTGGAGAGATGCCTCTGTGGTTAAGAGTACAAGCTGATCCTCTAGAAGACCCAGGTTCAACTCCCAGCACCCACCCGGCAGCTCAAAACTCTCTGTAATCCAGCTCTAGGGGACTTGACCCCCTCACACAGATATGCCTGTAGGTAGAACACCAATGCATATAAAATTAAAATAAAGATTTTGGAAATAACATATTGGAAAAATGAGAGTTACTTGGTATTAATTTGGTTTGTGGCTTCTAGTATTTGCTTTAAATATATAAAAATGTACTAAATCACTAAGATTTGTTTACCCTTCTCTGAAAGATTTTTCAATATTTTATTATAATAAAGAGCTGTATGTTGAGTCTCTGTGTCAGGATTTGTGTTCTTCTGCTCTTTTTCAGTTCCTCTCTAGTCTGTGAACTCTCATGTCCCTTAGTGTCCCTAAACATTCTGGTCAAATACAAACGGCCATTAGATCCATCACGTGATGTCTGACTTTGTCTCATTTCCTCCACTAAAAGTGACCCCTTTTATGCACAAGACCTGAAATAAGAACTCAGAATGGACTTTGCTTAAAAGCACCAATTCTTCATGCAGCATATTGTGAGTGCTGCACTACTTGGAATTATTGATGTGTATGACTGCATATACCTAAAGGGTGACTGACAGTAGGCTAATATTTCTGGCTGCATGTGATTTTCCTTTCTGAGCCTTCTGTGGTCAAGTGGAGTCCAAGATCAACAGGTCTGATGGATAAAAAGTAATGACTTTTCCCCTTTACAATTGTGTGTGTGTGTGTGTGTGTGTGTGTATGTGTACATGCACATGTGCAGGTGCTCAGGAAGAGGTCAAAGGTTATCTCTTTTCACCATGAACTCCAGGGACTGAACTCAGGCTGTCGGGCTTGTTAGGGCAAGCATTTTTATCTGCTGAGCCATCTCACTGGCCCAACCTGAGATAATAGTTAACCAGACCATAGTTGGACAGAAAGTGCTTACCACTGCTTGCCCCATCCCCTGTATATTCTCAGTGCTTTTGCTAGCACCTTTGAAGTGGTTAAAGATGCCAGGTTCCTAGCCCAACCAGCACTCTTACACTGGTTAAAGCTCTACTTTTCCCTCTGATCGTTCCTTTTTTATTTGGTTTGATGTTTCAGCGGACAGACCTCACTTCTTGGGAACCACAAAAGTAAAGTCATGTGGCTAGTTTGATTACACCCATTCCTTCCCACTTTGCCCATTTACTGGAACATTACTCTAAAGATGCTAGCTGCTAAGAGCAGTGTATGCGTGAGAGACTAAACTGATATTTGAATAATAGCAAAAAAAAAAAAAAGGAGACTTGACCTGAATTTCCCTTACCTGACTTAAGCAAAGGATCCCACAAAGTATAGCCAGGTAGTAAGTACTCCAAGACAATTATGCAAATAAACAAATAATATTTGACACATGGAATTTCAGTTGGTCCAAGTGAAAATGTTCCCCCCAACAACACATCTGTATAAATCAATTTAGAGTAAGGAAAGAGGAAGGGAGAATTCTCTCCTGGGCACCTTTAGGCAGCCATGAGATTTGGACATGTATTTGCCTTAGCTCTGACACTGAGCTCCTGCTTGATATTTCCTGAGTAATGGGACAGTCTTGTTCCCAGTATCTTTGATCACTCCTGAGTTTATGCTAATGAAGTGATTTAGAGTAAGACTCTTGTAGTATCAAGATAAGCAAGTCACTAAAATCACCAGGTGTTTGGAGAGTTGAAATTTTCTGCCCTTCTTACAGGACTTTAGGAGTTAGGGTAGAGAGACTGGGAATTAAACTCAATAAATATCTTAAACAAGAGCATCTGAAAGAATAGAAAATACAGCCTAACTCCAGCCTTCTAAGGAACCCCAAACACTTCCTATTCCAGTGCCTGCTCTTTGTGCTCTTTGTTAGAAACTAGGTAAAAGATCACATTCCAGAGCCCGCCATTTGTTCAGAGCTAGGCAAAAAAGCCTTGAATAGGTGATCCTGGCCCCACAAGGTGACTGGAAATGAGCTAAGCTTATCTTGCTTCTGTAAACTGCTTACACCATTACCCCTATCCAGGAGTTCACACAGCTATAGACTCTCAGAAAATAGGAAACTAATTGGTCCTCTGAGCACGGGCTCTGATAATTTAAACTGATTGGCCTAAAAACTGTGGAGTGGTACAAATTGATTGGCTCGCATTTTGCGGTCTCTCCATGCTAAGAAATGATTGGTTTGTGATTCTCGGGCTTTGTTGTAAACTTATAAAAGCTGTCGCAATGCGGCACTTGAGGTCCACAGTCCTCTCTGCCTGCATGGTGTACAGCTGTGGAACCCAGAATTCTGGAATAAAATCCTGATGTTATTGCATCGAGACCGTTTCTCGCAAGTGATTTGGGTATTGCTTTCTGAGGCATCGGGTGCTGGGGTGCCCTCAGTTTTTGGGGGTCTTACACATCTAAGAGTCTGTGAAGATGCTGCATGAGTGATGTCCCCAAAGGAACCTGGACACTCCACAGAATGGACCAGGCCCTATACCTTACCCTATGCATCCTCTCTGCCAGTGGAAGTGGAAAAGCTCACAATACAAAATGGGCTCTCTACATCAAGATCCTACGAGTTGAGTCAAAAATGTGTATAAAGAAGCTTGCTTCAGAGTGTCTGGCTTTATGTGGAGGTCCTGACACTCTGAAGCTAATAGAAAAGAAACTGGGGAAGACCCTTGAGGACATCGGTACAGGGAGAAAGTTTCTGAACAAAACACCAATAGCGTATGCTCTAAGAGCAAGAATTGACAAATGGGACCTCATAAAATTACAAAGTTTCTGTAAGGCAAAGGACACCATCAAGAGGACAAATCGGCAACCAACAAATTGGGAAAAGATCTTCACCAATCCTACATCAGATAGAGGACTAATATCCAATATATATAAAGAACTCAAGAAGTTAGACTCCAGAAAACCAAACAACCCTATTAAAAATGGGGTACAGAGTTAAACAAAGAATTCTCACCTGAAGAACTTCGGATGGCAGAGAAGCATCTTAAAAAATGCTCAACTTCATTAGTCATTAGGGAAATGCAAATCAAAACAACCCTAAGATTTCATCTTACACCAGTCAGAATGGCTAAGATTAAAAATTCAGGAGACAGCAGGTGTTGGAGAGGGTGTGGAGAAAGAGGAACACTCCTCCACTGCTGGTGGGGTTGCAAATTGGTACAACCACTCTGGAAAGCAGTCTGGCGGTTCCTCCGAAAACTGGGCACCTCACTTCCAGAAGATCCTACTATACCACTCCTGGGCATATACCCAGAAGACTCCCCACCATGTAATAAGGATACATGTTCTACTATGTTCATAGCAGCCCTATTTATAATTGCCAGATGCTGGAAAGAACCCAGGTATCCCTCAACAGAAGAGTGGATGCAAAAAATGTGGTATATCTACACAATGGAGTACTATTCAGCCATTAGAAACAATGAATTCATGAAATTCTTAGGCAAATGGATGGAGCTAGAGAATATCATACTAAGTGAGGTAACCCAGACTCAAAAGGTGAATCATGGTATGCACTCACTATAAGTGGATATTAACCTAGAAAACTGGAATACCCAAAACATAATCCACACATCAAATGAGGTACAAGAAGAAAGGAGGAGTGGCCCCTGGTTCTGGAAAGACTCAGTGAAACAGTACTCAGCAAAACCAGAACGGGGAAGTGGGAAGGGGTGGGTGGGAGGACAGGGGAAGAGAAGGGGGCTTACGGGACTTTCGGGGAGTGGGGGGGCTAGAAAAGGGGAAGTCATTTGAAATGTAAATAAATTATATCGAATAAAAAAAAACAGTGTGTAAAAAAAAAAAAAAAAAAAAAAAAAAAAAAAAAAGAAGAAGAAGAAGAAGCTTGCATGTGCATGCCTCCCTCTGCAGTCCAGGCAGGCTTTGGTTTTATACCAGTCTTCCACATAGCTCCTATAGGCCTGTGCTACCAGGCTCAGTTTCACCATGTATTTCTGAGGTAGCCTCAAATCTTGCTTGTCACCTTGTAACAGGTCTATTCCCAGAACTTATCAGTATTCCAGATAAGCCAGGACCATAATGTAGCAATGACTGTCTTCAGCAATGAACAGATGCCAACTTTTCCCATGTGCTCCTGAGGGTAATGATCTTTCGTTTTTATCTCTTTAATACAGTATCTTACTAGATAGCCCTGGGTGCCCTGTAACTCACTATGTAGACCAGGCTGCCCTAGAACTCACAGAGACCCACCTGCCACTTCCTCCCGTGTCCTGGGATGAAGGGTATGGGCCACTACACCAGGCTCTGAGCTTTTCTGAAGCTGTTCACCCATATTTATTTTGTTTACAAATGTCCATTTTCCATAACTTCCTCTACTGTGTTTGTATTAGTTGGTGTTCTCTACAAGATCAGAACCATTAGATTATATTTCTAACACTAGCCACTAATGATTTAGACTGCATAGCAACCTCGGCTACTTGATAGAGTCCTAGCATATTGACAGTGCGAATTACAATTCTTCAACATTCTTTGACTTTCATCTTTGATGCTTTTCTCTATGTGCTGTGGGAGTTTCCATATGCCTTTTTCCTTTGGAAAATTCAGTATGAGCTTTGTAGAGGATATGAATGTATACAGTGCCAGTCTCTAAACAAATAGAGAAGTTAAAGATTTATGGTTCCAGAAACTCTTCGGCACTTGCACCTGGTCCCAATGATGAAAACACACAATGTAGAGAAACAATGGTTCCAGACTCATAGTAGTTGAGGGCAGGAATTCAGTTAATAAGTATAGAGTAGTGTTCAGAATTGACTCCCTGGGTATGTACGTGGCTTACAGGATGAATGGCAAGGTCTGGTGTGCCCCAGTAGAAGCAGATTCTCTTAAGAAGGTAGACTGGCTTGACCCCTCTGCCATACACAGGAGCATACATGGAAGGAATCAGAATGATATGGCATAATGGAAGAAGAGTAAGATACCAGGACACTTCCCTTTGGGGAGTATATGAGGAGAGCAGGCTCACTCAGGCACATAAGAACACAGTTAGGAAACAGGTCAATGCTTGTTATGCTACAAGGCATAAACACTGCATCATGCCCCTTGAAGAATGAAAACTGCTCTCATGGGTTTGTTTCTCGGGACTCAATATCTGGTACCTCCTGGCCTCAAAGACTGAGAACAGGCAGGAGGAAGTATAAAGGGGCCCCTGCTGTGATTGCTGGGCTTTAAAAAACAAGGACTGAGGTGCTTGATGGACTTATTGATTTTGCTTTAAAGAAAAATACTGTAATAAAATTGATGAGCTCTTTCTTCTAGATGTTGAAGAACAGAGTTAAAATGGGCTAAGAACAATTTATGAAAAGATCATATATTTCTTGGAATCATTAAATCAGTTTTCAATATTACCTGTGATTAAGCTACTATGCAAATATACAGTATTGTAGGCTTAGATTTTTTTCAAAACCTACTTTAGTAAGGGTTCATAAATGCTTCAACCTTCCTTCTAGCCCACCACCCAATAGAGGTGGTGGGAACAAAAAAGTTTAAGAGGAAATTGTGGTTGTGGACCTGTTTAGAAATAGTTCCTTGGGGATATTCTCATATTCATTGTCAGCAGTCCAGTCTTCTAGTAATCACCAACATGAATCAGCAACAGCAATTCAATCCAGAAGAAACCTCGAGGCTCCACCAATCAGTCTGAGTCCATGGAAGTGGCAAAATAGCAAATAAAGTTCTTTGGTAAATTACTCTCTACAAAGTCACACAAGTGAACATCAGCAAGAAAATGTAAGGTGACCAATACAAGAACTTCCTCCCACTGTCTGTGGGGTCATATTTATATTCTTTCTAAACATTAGCTGTCCTCTCACATGTGTGCTTCAGCAAAACATACTCTCCCCTGTGTCTGCTTCAGCAAAACACCCTTTTACATGTCTACCCCAGCAAAATATCATATGATATAACTGAGATTCCAAAAAAATAAGAAATTTCCACTTCAGAGTATAAAACATGTAGCTTTTCCCCTAACAAATGAAGAAGTTTGACAGATTTACAATCAGATGGTGTCAGTCTCCTTCCAACCCCAACTGCATATTTTGGGACCCACTGGAGCTGGACTTTGGAACACTAAAGTCTATTCTCTTATTTGGCCAGTTCTTCCTTTTAAGTCTGACTATGAAGATATTGTTATCAAAGTATTGAAGTCCAGCATTGAAAAGCCCCATTTGGTTCACCTAATCAACATGCCCAATTAAAATTAAACACCTTATCCTAACACAGCGTTTCTCCTGGTACCTTTATAAGCTGCCATTTTCCTATGGGCCACACCTGTCTCCTCTCTATCCAGAGGCAGACCTTTGTCCCTCTGTGGAAAATACCTTGTACCCCTGTCCCTTGCCCCTTTTCTCTCCTCTCCTTTGTTCCCCTCCTCTCCTTCCTCTATCTCCTGTGTTTGTCCCTTATCCCTTCTGACTATCTGTCTGAGGCAAATAAATCTTCCTTGTGCCATGAACTTGGTCTGAGAACTCAATCTCGGGGACCCTGAGCCAATACTTTTCCTTTTATACATTATGATTCATAGCAGTAACAAAATTACAGTTATGACGTAGCAACAAATATAATTTTATGATTGTGGTTTGCCACAGTATGAGGAACTGTATTAAAGTGTCACAGCATTGGGAAGATTGAGACCAACTTATCTACAAGATCAACAAGTGCACCTACCCACAATACCATCACTCTAGTCCCCTGTCTTGTGCTTTTTTCACGTTTTGCCTATTGTTTGCCAAATAACCCAGTTACACAAGAAGTTAGACCCCAAACAAACCAAATAACCCTATTAAAAATGGGGTACAGAGCTAAACAAAGAATTTTCACCTGAAGAACTTCAGATGGCTCAGAAGCACCTTAAGAAATGTTCAACATCATTAGTTATTAGGAAAATGCAAATCAAAACAACCCTGAAATTTCACCTCACACCAGTCAGAATGGCTAAGAGGATGACAGCAGGTGTTGGCAAGGATGTGGAGAAAGAGGAATACTCTTCCACTTCTGGTGGGATTGTAAACTGGTACAACCACTCTGGAAATCAGTCTGGTGGTTCCTCAGAAAACTGGGCACAACACTTCCAGAGGACACTGCTATGCCACTCCTGGGCATATACCCAGAGGATTCCTCAACATGTAATAAGGATACATGCTCCACTGTGTTCATAGAAACCCTATTTATAATAGCCAGAAGCTGGAAAGAACCTAGATGTTCCTCAACAGAGGAATGGATACAAAAAATGTGGTATATCTACACAATGGAGTACTATTCAGGCATTAGAAACAATGAAGTCATGAAATTCTTGACAAATGGATGGAGCTGGAGAGCATCATCCTAAGTGGGGTAACCCAGTCTCAAAAGAATACTTATGGTGTGCACTCACTGATAAGCAGATATTAGCCTAGAAGCTTGGAATACCCAAGACACAATCCACATATCAAGTGAAGTCCAAGAAGGAAGGAGTAGCCCCTGGTTCTGGAAAGGCTCAGTGCAGCAGTGTAGGGGAATACCAGAACAGGGAAGTGGAAAGGTGTGAATGCTGGAACAGGGGGAGGGAGAGGGCTTATGGGACTTTCGGGGAGGGGGGAACAAGGAAAGGGGAAATCATTTGAAATGTAAATAATATATCGAATAAAAAAAAGAAATCTTAAATTTTAGGGACAGATTTCTGGTTGTGTCTTGAAAACCACTGACCATGCCTCTCTGGAGTCACTTCTCCCCAACACTTTCAAATTCCTTTGTGGCTTTTCATCCTTCTTTGATGTTTGCAGACCTTGCCTGAGGCTACTCTCAGGGTGAACCTGAGTGTTCCACATGAGGAGATACAGAACAGGTTCACATAAAAATATGTTCCTGACCCTTCCCTTCATGCCACCTCCTCCTGAAACCCAAAGTGAGGCACTTTCTGTGGTCATTCTTTTTTTTTCCCCATGTTTTTTCGAGATAGGGTTTCTCTGTGTAGCCCTG